>NW_026865190.1:0-27357 GCF_026571515.1 Ruditapes philippinarum
TTATTGAGGGATTGTAACACAAATGGTCATTATCATGACTACGGCTGTGACACATGTACTTTAGGTCACTATATGCAAGGTCAAGGTCACTAAAGATGGTGAAATATCCAGATTTTGTCTGGAGCAAATCTCCTACATGAAGAATTTTTAATATACTTTATGGAAATGTTCACCACCATGATATGTATTGCTCCATGCATGATCCAGGTCTCCAGGTCAAGGTGACACTTGGAGCTCATTGAAAAACGCTTGTCCGGAGCAAAACTTCTACATTCATAGGGGGACATTCACCATTGTGAGGCTGAGTGTCGCACGCAAAATTCAGATCCCTGCGACCAAAGTCAAGGTTACACATAGAGGTCAAAGTTGAGATAAAAATTTGAAGATGTGTATAGGGACCATTTAGTCATCATTTATTGATGGATTGTAGCACAAATGGTAACTATCATGACTACAGGTGTGACACATTTAATTTAGGTTAATATTTGCAAGGTCAAGGTCACTGGAGATGATTAAATATCCAGATGTTGTCCGGAGCATATTTTCTACATGCATGGAGGAATTTTAATGTTACTTTATAGAATTGTTCACCACCATGAGACGTAGTGCCCTGCACATGAACCAAGTCTCTAGGTCAAAGGTGAAGGTCACAGTTAGAGCTCATAGAAAAACGCTTGTCTGGAGCAAAACTTCTACATGCATAGAGGGATTTCAATATAATTTAGCACAAATGTTCATCATTGTAAGGCTGAGTGCCGTGCATAAAATTCAGGTCCCTGCGACCAAGGTCAAGGTCACACATCCTGTGCATATCTTCCCTACTGATTTGTTTTAAGGTTCATTTAACAACACAGTGCCAAGAATAAAAACTTGCTTGCTAGATAACACTTATCGATAATGCCCCCATCTCCATCTAAAGCTTTCGTAAACGGGCGTATTTTGTGACTATGGCACCCTTGTTTTTATAATATTTTTATTTTGAGATGTTAACAATTCAATAAATTTTGGTATATTTCGTTTTTTTCCAAAACTATATATCTATGAGCTGTTTTCTCAAAACATTGTACTGTGGACAATATAACACATGAAATTCATCTTTAAGTTTTACGCAAATATTACATTTTCTTTCATTATAAGGAATTGCTTCAGGTTTAAGCCATCTACCAGTTTCTACTTTTAATCTATGCGAAGAAGTCCTGAAACGTGATAAACATTTCCTAAATCTTTCAATATTTACCATTGACAAATATGATTTAAAACCAATACACAAAATAATACATAACGTCATGCTCTTGATGAATCTCTTAAAGTTGCAAACCAATTTTGTATAAATGTATCTGTTAATCTTACTTTACTACTGCTAAAAATAAATGTATATCTCCAACGCCCTGATTAATCCATAATTCATTGAAACCTAAAGATTGTTACACAATCATAACAGACTTAACCCAGGACATTGAATTTGGTTTAAGTTCTTAATCTCTACACATTAGATCATATACAACTTTGACATATTTTGTACTACTTGACTGAACAACTTTTAACCAGTATTTTATAACATTAATAGCTCTCATTGTTTCTAAAGATTTCCTTCCAAGTTCACCATAGATAAAATTGTTTTGTGTTTGTTTTTAACTCCTAACAACTTCTTACAATACTTTAAGTGTATATTTTCTAATATATGACCATCAAGTTAACGCCATGTTTGTGATCCATAGTTAAGAATTGGTAAAATAAATTTATCAAATAAATCCAGTTTATGTTTAACTTACATACAAGGAAATCTTATCAGCTCTTTTTCAAGTTTATACAACGCCTTCAATGCTTGTCCAGAAAGTGTTTCAAAAGTCATATTAAAAGATCCGCCTACAGAAAAAACAATGCCTAGATATATGTAAACTTTTTAACTATTTCAATTGATTGACTTTTATTATAGAAATTCAAATTATGTCTATGTCTTCCCCTTTTTTTAAAAATCAAAACCTTTGTCTTTGTACAGTTAACAATTAATTACCACCTATCACAATATATTTCTTATAATCTTAATCCTTTTTGTAAGCCCTCCTCTGTTTCAGACATAATCACTATATCATCTGCCATACAATAATAAAATATCTTTAAGATACCTAAGTCAATACCTTCAAAACCATTAAACATAAAATATTCTTCTATATCATATTAATACATAAAAAATAAAAACGGCGAAAGGGATTCGCCTTGTCTTACTCCCAAGTAACATACAAACTCTTCACTAATAGTAGTATTGTATTTTATTCTTGATCTTACGTTCTCATACATGTACCTCTTTTACATTTTACCTCTCACTTCAAATTTAATTAATTTATACCAAATAATAACTCTTACCAAATAATCATAATAATAATAATGGATTACTTACATCTTCTAATATCTTACAGAAATTTGTCAAAGATTGATATCATTTATCATCATTCACTATTATTTTATGGTAAAATATGTGCACATTTATTAAACAGAACTTTCTTGCTTTTTTAAAAAACACATTGTGCCTCAGAAATTCATAAATTTTGCTTTTTAGAAATATGCAACATTTGATAATGTTATGTATGCAACATATTACATGTATATAGTTTGTATCTGACCAGTTGGTATTTCCAATATTATCATTGTTCTATTTTTAGAACATAAACTACATGTATGTACTAGAACGTTCTTAACTGTTGTAGAAAACTCATGCATTATATTTAGATAGAAACTTCTGGAATGATCTTTATTGTTGAAGTTGCTAGATTATGATTACTGTAGTAAATGGAAGACTATTCTAGAAACTTCTTAGTTAATATATATTAGGAGACATTTTTCATTACTCTTACCTTTTTAGTCATCAGTAACCTTTTTAAGTCATCAGTGATCTATTAAGTCACCAGTTACCTTTTAAGAAATCAAATATATTTTGGAGTATTATTCAACTTGGATATTAAGTGAATTATTGGAGCTTGGATTTTAAAATAAATTATTCTTCTGGATTTTATTGTGGGAATTTATTCTAAAGTGTTCTTGGATTTAACTTGGATTTAACTGTGCTATTCAAAAAGGATCATTCCAGGAGCAGACAAGACATTTGTAATTTTCATTTTTATTTGGACTTCAGGTATTTGTAATCATAATTTGTTATTTTATTTTTTTTAATAATTTTTCTGTAATAAATTTGTTATTGTGACAAGATTGTTGCTGGCTTTTCTTTCTCGTTACGCCTGGCTCGTAACAGAAATTGGGGGCTCGTCCGGGATTGAATATTTCTTTTTGGCTACATTATTGGAAATTGTTACCGTTTATTTTACATTTTATTATTACCGTATTTACTCAGCTGAGTTGATATCATAGTTGTTCTATTAAGTGTACCTTTCATTTTGAAATTTTTTTGAAACACATCACTTTCTGAGTTTAAAACCAGCAGCAAGCAGTCATGTCTTTTAATTTAGAAAAGTTTGTAGCTGAACCTTCCCAGGAGGTATTAGATTTGGCTAAGAAAAACTGATTTGCTTGATCTTGCAAAAAAAGTATAATTTATTAGAAATTAAATCTTGAATGCGTAAACAAGAAATTAAAAATCTTCTGATTCATTATTTTGTAGATGAAGATATTTTTGGACAAGATGCACTTTCTCACATTGTTGAAAAACACTCTGAAATTTCTGAAATAAAAATAAAAGAGCTTGAACTTCAATTTAAATTTGAACTAGAAAAAATGCAGTTTGAAAAAGAAAGGGAAGAAAGACAATTAGAAAAAGAAAGAGAAGAGAGAGAATTTCAGTTAAGAATGAGAGAATTAGAAATCAAAGAGAGAGCAAATCAGTTTGAACATAGAATAAATTCAAAATTTGATGTCACTAAAAATATTAGGCTTGTTCCACCTTTCCAAGAAAAAAAGTTGATAAGTATTTTCTTCATTTTGAAAAGGTTGCTGAAAATTTAAAATGGCCAAGAGAGCACTGGACATTACTTTTACAGAGTGTCTTAATTGGTAAAGCTCGTGAAATCTATACACAACTTACTGTTGAACAAAGCTCTAATTATGATAATGTAAAAGAATTAATTCTGAAAGGTTATGAGTTAGTACCAGAGGCCTACAGGCAAAAATTCAGAAATTCTAAGAAAGAAATTGGTCAAACCCATGTCGAATTTGCAAGAGAAAAAGAACAACTTTTTGATCGGTGGTGTCTATGTAAGAAAATTAATAAAAATCATGAAAAGCTCAGACAGCTCATGTTAGTTGAAGAGTTTAAACATTGTATTCACTCTGATGTTAAATCTTTCTTAGATGAAAAAACAGGTAGAAACTTTAGAAGAAGCTGCCCGTCTAGCTGATGATTATTCTTTAACCCACAAAGTCTCATTTATAAATAAGGGAAGTCCACACCCTCACATTTTAATTCCAAGTTCAGTTCTGGTAATTTATCTGGCTCATCTAGTCAGTCAAATACTCCCAAACCAAAGTCATCTGATGAACATAAAGGTCATAGTCCCTTATCTCGTCATACATGCAATTATTGCAAGAAAACTGGACATCTTATTTCTGATTGCTTTACCTTAAAAAGGAGGCAACAACAACGTGATGAGGCCAAACCCACAGGTCTTACCACTTCAAGGTCTGAACCTCAGTCTTGTATTGATAACAATGCAATTTTGAAGTCAAAGAACCCAAGTCTGATTCTATAATGGAGATTTATGAACCATTCCTTTCGGAAGGTTCCGTGTCACTTATCGGTGATACTTGCCCACCTACTCCTATTAAAATTTTAAGAGACACAGGAGCTTCTCAATCTCTTATTCTAGCAGATACACTGCCTTTTTCTGAGAAGACTTCTTCTGAATCTAGTGTCCTGATTCAGGGTGTAGAGTGTGGTTTTTCTAATGTCCCTCTCCATAATATTTATTTGTCCTCAGATTTGGTAACTGGGCCGGTGGCTGTAGGTATAAGATCTTTCTTACCCTTTAAAGGTGTTTCATTTATTGCTAGGTAATGACTTAGCTGGAGATAAGGTAGTGGTTAATCCACTTGTAACTGACACTCCTTGTATGGATCAGATACCTGACCCCATTGAGCAGGAAATTCCTGACCTTTACCCTTCATGTGCAGTTACTCGAGCTATGGCTAAGAAGGCCATTCAAGAAAACAATTTTTGTTCAGATATTGACTTAGCTGATACTTTTATAGGTCAGTCTTTTGATAAAGAAATAAATTTTTCTCTCACTCCTACTCTGCCTGAAACTCAGACAGATTTTTCAATATCTGACTTTTCTACACCAAGATCTAAAGATCAAGGTCATGACATGCTGTCAAGGTCACAGCTTATCCAGGAACAACAAAATGATCCTGAGATTTCAGTCCTTTATCAAAAGGCTTTTAGTGAAGATGAAGCTTTACAAGTCCCTGTTTGTTATTATGAAAAGAATGGGATTTTAATGAGAAAATGGCGACCGCCCGATGTCCCTGCTGAAGAGGAGTGGACTGTAAATCACCAAATTGTGGTCCCTAAATCTTATCGCCAGGAAATATTACACTTGGCTCATGAAACACCCATGGCAGGTCATTTAGGTGTTAATAAAACCTACCATAAAATTCTCAATCATTTTTATTGGCCTGGCCTTAAAGCAGATGTATCTAGGTACTGTAAATCTTGTCATACTTGTCAGATGGTTGGAAAACCTAACCAGACAATACCTAAAGCTCATTTACAGCCTATTCCTGCATTTGATGAACCTTTTAGTAGAGTTATTATTGACTGTGTAGGTTCCATTACCAAAAACTAAATCAGGTTCTCAGTACTTATTAACTATTATGTGTGCTTCTACGCGCTTCCCTGAAGCTATTCCTTTAAGAAATATTAAAGCCAAAACTATTGTCAAGGCTCTTGTGAAATTTTTTGACATTTGTTGGTTTACCTAAATCAGTACAGTCTGATCAAGGGTCAAATTTTATGTCTGGTATTTTCCAGCAGGTCATGCATGAGTTAGGAATTACTCAATATAGGTCTTCAGCCTATCATCCTGAAAGTCAAGGTGCATTAGAAAGATTTCACCAGACTCTGAAAAATATGATTAGGTCATATTGTTTTGACACGGAAAAAGACTGGGATGAAGGCATCCATTTATTGTTATTTGCTGTAAGAGAATCTGTTCAGGAATCTCTTGGCTTCAGCCCTTTTGAATTAGTATTTGGTCACACTGTCCGAGGACCCTTAAAACTTCTAAAAGAGAAATTCCTGTCTGAAGATGACATATCTTTAAATTTACTTCAGTATGTATCAGATTTTCGAAATAGGTTGACTAATGCATGTAAGTTAGCTAGGCTTAATTTAAAATCAACACAAAGTAAAATGAAATCAAGGTATGATGAGAATGCTCAGGAAAGAAGTTTTAACCCTGGTGATAGAGTACTTGCTCTTTTACCTATACCTGGAAAACCATTACAGGCAAGATACTTTGGTCCTTATACTATTGAAAAGAAAGTCAGTGACCTTAATTATATTATTAATACTCCTGGGAGGCGAAAGCAAAAACAAATGTGTCACATAAATATGTTAAAAGAATATTTTGACAGAGATAGCAAAATTAGTAAACCTATATCTTTTGTAAACTCTGTTCCACAAAATCAATGTTCAGTTGAATCTAATAGTTATGAAAATTTTGAAAAGTCTAATCCTGGTTCAACAAAGCTTGAAAACTCTGATATTCTGAAAAATCTGGATGAAAAACTTGCTCACTTAGAACCGTCGAAACGAGATGAACTGAAACAGCTTATTTATGAATATGAACACTTATTTCCTGATATTCCCACACGGACTGACAAAATACATCATGACGTCATTCTTGAAAACTCTGAACCAATAAAACAACATCCATATAGAACGAATCCTATAAAACAAAAGTACCTAAGACAAGAAGTTCAGTATTTATTGGATAATGACTTTATTGAACCAAGTCAAAGCAATTACAGCTCTCCATGTATTCTTGTACCGAAATCAAATGGAACATATAGAATGTGTACAGATTATCGTAAAGTGAACTCTGTAACAAAAACTGATTCATTTCCTATACCAAGAATTGATGACTGTATTGACAAAATTGGAAAAGCAAAGTATGTAACAAAGTTTGATCTTCTAAAAGGATTCTGGCAAGTTCCACTTACTGATAGAGCTAAAGAAATATCAGCCTTTGTAACACCAGACGGCTTGTATCAATATAAAGTTATGCCATTTGGTATGAAAAACTCACCAGCAACTTTTCAGAAGCTAATAAACATGGTAATATCTGGTCTACACGGATGTGACGCATACATTGATGACGCAATCATCTACTCTGATGAATGGGAGGAACATCTCAAAACTATACGAGCATTCTTCGACCGACTTAGTGATGCTAAATTGACAGTTAATCTTGCAAAAAGTGAATTTTGTCATGCAATTTTAAGATTTTTAGGACATGTAGTGGGACAAGGTTAAGTTAAACCAATAGAAGCTAAGGTCAAAGCTATCTCTGAATTTCCTGTGCCTACTTGTAAAAGACAACTGATGCGATTTCTTGGTATGGCAGGGTATTATCGTAAATTTTGTAATATTTTTTCGGTTATTGCAGAACCATTGACAAATTTGCTAAAGAAAAGAAACAAATTCATTTGGAATGACTAGTGTCAAATGGCATTTGACAGCCTGAAAGCCATACTTAAGAGTGCACCAGTTCTCTTGGCACCAGATTTTAATAAAAACTTTAAGTTAGCTGTAGATGCTAGTGACATAGGTGCTGGAAGTGTATTGATCCAAGAAGACAACAATGGTGTTGACCATCCTGTTTGTTACTTTTCTAAAAAGTTTAATGAACATCAGAAAAATTACTCTACTATAGAGAAAGAGTGCCTTGCTCTTATTCTTGCTATTCAGCATTTTTAAGTTTATCTAACTTCTTCAAAGTTGCCTGTTGTTTTCTTTAGTGATCACAACCCCCTCACTTTCTTGCATAAGCTTAAAAACAAAAATCAAAGGTTGTTGAGGTGGAGCTTATTTTTGCAAGAATATAGTCTTGACATTAGACACATTAAAGGGAAAGATAATTTGATCCCTGATGCACTTTCACGTGTCTAAAACTGTTATTTGCAGTATTTTAAATTTAACATTTATATGATATGATTGATTTTTTTTGTTGATGTTTGCTATTGTTTGTATGATATGATTGGTTATTTTTTGTTGTTGTTTGCTATTGTTTGTAATACACATATATATAAATGTATAAAATTGTTTAACATTTCTCCTATGTTATTTGTAAGTTACATTGTTTAAATTTATGTAAAAGAAATATTCATTTCATTCATATTTCTTTTCTTGAAGAGGGGAAGTGTTATGTATGCAACATATTACATGTATATAGTTTGTATCTGACCAGTTGGTATTTCCAATATTATCATTGTTCTATTTTTAGAACATAAACTACATGTATGTACTAGAACGTTCTTAACTGTTGTAGAAAACTCATGCATTATATTTAGATAGAAACTTCTGGAATGATCTTTATTGTTGAAGTTGCTAGATTATGATTACTGTAGTAAATGGAAGACTATTCTAGAAACTTCTTAGTTAATATATATTAGGAGACATTTTTCATTACTCTTACCTTTTTAGTCATCAGTAACCTTTTTAAGTCATCAGTGATCTATTAAGTCACCAGTTACCTTTTAAGAAATCAATATATTTTGGAGTATTATTCAACTTGGATATTAAGTGAATTATTGGAGCTTGGATTTTAAAATAAATTATTCTTCTGGATTTTATTGTGGGAATTTATTCTAAAGTGTTCTTGGATTTAACTTGGATTTAACTGTGCTATTCAAAAAGGATCATTCCAGGAGCAGACAAGACATTTGTAATTTTCATTTTTATTTGGACTTCAGGTATTTGTAATCATAATTTGTTATTTTATTTTTCTTTAATAATTTTTCTGTAATAAATTTGTTATTGTTACAAGATTGTTGCTGGCTTTTCTTTCTCGTTACGCCTGGCTCGTAACAATAAATAATGTTAAAGTAATGGATTTGGAGCTTGTTAGATGTTTTATAACTGAAGAAAGAAACGTTGAACGTGAAGTAATGTGTCATAAAGGTAGCAAAATGTAACCATATTGACTTTCATACAAAATACTAATTCGTAATAATAATACCAATTACCAACAGAGCAAAGAAAGCAAAAGATAGTTCACCTCTTCATCAAAAACATTTTTTTAAGGTACCAAAAATAAAAACGTTTTTGAGAAATAAAAATGATAACACATCTGTCTTTCTTCGGATGAAACATGAAATAACGTGAATGTCTACCTTACAGAATGAAAAGAAGTTTTTTCATACAATAAAAAGACCTACAAAATGTTCTATAAAGACTTTGACTTTTGAAAGTCATACTTACAAATTATACATATATTTTTGTTCCGATCTAGTGAATCTTGCTTGTGTCTAAAAGTATAAAGACCACCCCAACAAAAACAACAACAACAAACCTAAATAAAAACAATCAAAACATAATAATAATCAAGAAGAAAAAAATACAATTTGTGTTTTCTGTTATCGTAAGACATCATTTCTGTCAAAAGCAAACAAGAAAAAAAAAAAAAAGAAAATGAATGAAACCTAGTTCCTAAATTTATTAAATAAAGCTTTTGTATCTAACAAACTTTAGGAACAAACATACGAAACCACGATTCATTCAGCTTCCTCATTATGATATTTGACATTCCTTTATTATATTACATGATAAATATATAATAATGATCCTGATAAAATAAAACCGAGGCATTGCTCTCTGTCATTAAGACCGATACATTTTCAATATGTCAAAACTCTCATATAACACAAGTGCTAACACTATATGCTACATTTCATTTTAAATTATTAATTCAATAATCATTATAAAAAATCATATAAAGCATTGTTGTATCCCCTCATTGATGCATTTATTCAATATTATTTCATTTCTGATATTAATTAATGTCATATATGAGGGGTAAAAGCCATATATGTCCGATATAAAAATAACCATTTTTAACAAACCTTAAAAGCATTTTACGATTTATTTTAAAAAATAAGTATTATAGTATTTTGTTGTAAATTAATCATTATTTTATATTGATAGAATAAAATAGATGATAAAAACGAACTTAAATAATAAATAAACATCAAATTAAATGCTTGTCAAAGTTAGCTTCCATTTCCGAAACTTAAGCACATCAAACAAAAAGCAAGTGTTATTTGAGTCACTAGTACATTATTTTAAAGACCGCCTCTGTGGTCGAGGGGTTAGAGTCGATGACTTATAATCCAGTTACCTTTCTGGTGTGGGTTCGATCCCCGGAGATGCTTTGGTAGTTTAGCACGGAGGAAGGTAGTCTAGTACTGGTGTAACTCTCCTGGAACGACATATTACCCGCCTATATGACTGAAATACTGTTGGGAAAATGCGTAAAATGAATCAAACAAACAAACACCCGAGGTTGGCCAAAATCGTATTTCCTGTTACGGCGACATATAACCTAAATTGCGTTTGTGCGCCGTGAAACCAAACAAAACATAAAAAAATTAAAACATACGATTGTAAATTGAGCGCAACGTACTACCGCGGGCTACAACATTCTTATGTTAGAATATAATAATGACCAACCAGTAACGTCTTTTTATAATCGATGCATATACGCTTGTAACTTTAACAACTTTTTAGCCACTGATTAGAGTTCAAATTGAGATACGTATCAATTATTTTCACAGATGTTTGCAAATGTCTCGCTTTACTGAATGTATATAATACATACAATAAATCCCTGAGGGAGACATTATACGCCTAAATCGTTTTGCTATGTTATACATAAACACAGCATAAAAGTCATTTCTCTAGTTTTATTTTTTTTCTATCGATTTTTTTAAGCAATTAAAAATTGTTTTTTTCCCTTTAATAAAGGGAAATCTGTTGAAAAATAGAAATTTTTTTTTTTTTGTTATTGTCAATATGACAGATAATCAAGGCCCCTCCAATGTTATTTCCCCACAATAAGTAAAATTTTTAATTTTTAGCATGTTTGAATTTTTTTAAAGCTTAAAAAAATCTGTAAGGATTATTCCATACTTAAATTTTGTTAAACAAGAAATTTTTTAAGAAATGCAGTGGAATATATCACAATGCCTTTCCCTGTTTTCCTGTCTGAAAAGAATCAGTAAACCTGGTAAATGGTTTGTGCTGCTGTCAGTCCGGGCTTTTTTTCGCCGCCGTCTCCCGGACTTTTGTTAACGCACAATGATTTTACTTCAGGAAATTTATACTTAAAGTTTTCTGACAGTGGCCAATTTGGCTATAGTGCATTTATTTATAAATGTGTTGTATTCATACTTGAACACTCAAGACGACCTTGACCTTAATTAAATTTCATTGACTTTGATGATAAAACTATTAAATATTGCACTAAGCATTGGAGTCTTGTGTAAAGTAACTTTGACTTTGAACTTTTAGTAAGGTATAATGTCAGTCTGGTTGTCTTCGCCTTTTAAGCTCGACTTTTCGAGCCTCCTTACGAGATATATGGAGAGCTGTCCTAAAATAGAGAAAACAGAATCCCTAAAGAAAGTCCAACATGACAAAATGGACTAAGTTTATGTGCAGTGAAATATCATTATTATATATACATATATTTTCGCAAGGTGTCAACTTCAAATATACATTATAATTCTTATCGCCAACCACCACATGTTTGTAACTCTAGATAAGCAATGTTTTAGAATAATATCCCTTTGAATCAGAATTGTCCCTAAACTATTATTTTTACACTTCTTTGTTTTTAAGGGATCAGCTTCTGACTTCAAAAGTATGATCATATCATCAACAGCATCATATGTGACACAAGGTTTATCTCCTTAAAACCTTATTGTTTTCCTTAAAACATGATATATTTACTATAACATCTTTATTTCTTAAGATACATACTTCACACTTCAACTCTTCAAATGTATGTTCCTTATTATCACCCACATAATGTTTTACACGATTCTTAACTGTAGCACACATGTTTTTCAGACCACCCCCCTTGAATTATGTTAAAAATGTCATTTTTATGTGTGTTTTTTTTTGCATTTCATAAGATATGTACCACCCACATAATGTGTGATAAGACTCAAAGGTGAAGCATGAATATATTCATAATAATTCATCATTTAATGCTATTTTTTTTATGCCCCCGGGCATATAGTAATTGAACCGTCCGTCCGTCTGTCCGTACGAGGTTAACCTAGAACGGCAAGTTGGATTTTCTTAAGTTCTACCTGTACCAATGGCTTCTCAGTTTACACACTTACTAATCAATACAAAGTACATGATCTTGTCAAGTAACATAACTATGGCTTCCATATTTACCAAGTTATTGCCCTTTTCAGCACTTACAAAATGAATAATGGTTAACCTAAAACGGCAAGTTTGAAATATCTTAAGTTCTATCTACACTAATGGCTTCATAATTTCCACACTTACTTATCGTAAATTTCTCTTAATTGCTTAATTTATTTAATGATATCTTGCATTTTTGGTAGGTGGATACCTTTAATGGTCCTCTAATTTTTTGTGGAGTAAGTGGTCTCTAGGGTCAAGGTCAAGGTCACTGGTTTAGAAAATAAATTTAAACAATTTTGCTCATACAGCCTTTATTTGTTGGTTGATGTCTTTCATGTTTAATACAAACATGCCAAGGGAGGTTCTCCTTCTTTGGGCATAATAAGGGGTCATTTGGGTCAAGGTCAATGTCACCAATGTCAAGGTCACCAATGTTAAAAATAGATGTTTACATTTTTACAGGTGTATTAACCATATTCTTTAGACAGATGTCATTTATTATTGATAGGAACATAAAATTTGATGGAGTTAGTGGTCAGTTGGGTCAAGGTCACCAGTGCTATAAAAAGATTTTTACACTTTTGCTCATACAGCCTTTATTTATTGACATATATACTTCATATTTGGTAAGGAAGATAACTTGCATGGTATTCATCCTTTTTGATTTGGGTAGGGATCAGTGGGTCAAGGTCACTTGTACTAAACATAGATTTTTACACTTTTGCCCATACAGGCTTTATTTATTGACAGGTGTATTTCATATTTGATAGGAAGATAACTTGCATGGTATCCTTCCTTTCGATTGAGTTAGGGATCAGTGTGTCAAGGTCACTAGTGCTTAAAATAGTTTTTTTACACTTTTGCCCATACAGCTTTTATTTATTGACAGATTTATTTTATATTTGGTTGGAAGATAACTTGCATGGTATTCTTCCTTTGGATGGAGTTAGGGGTCAGTTTGGTCAAGGTCATCAATGCTCAAAATAGATTTTAATATTTTTGCCCATACAGCCTTTATTTATTGACAGGTGTATTTCATATCTGGTAGGAAGATAACTTGCATATTCTATAGGTGTCAGTTGGTCAAGGTCATGGGTGCCAAGTATAGATTTCTTACATTTATATATATTTGATAAAGTTGAATGTTTATCACTTCACAAGTCATAGCAATGACTTGGCAACTTATATATTTCACAATTAATAAAATGCCATGACTCTGTCAAGCTATATAACTTGTGTTTACATTTTTTTAGCAATGTTTCTGTCCATAACTGAGTGAATGGGTAAACATATTTTGAAATATTGCTACTGACAAGAATCGGAGCCGGGGGCATTTGTGTTTAACAAACACGTTCTTGTTTATTATTTGCATACATTGTAACTTATAAATATCTTATGTCTCTCTCCATAATTATATGGTAGCTCCTTTACCAAACAAAATAGCTAAATCAGAGCAATAACAAAAATGTGATTAGGTACAGTCTGAACATCAGTTAATATAGACATCAATATGATATATAATTTACGCGATAATTGACTCACGTGCATATCGTACATTTGCTTTTAGATTTTCATGTGAACACACCAAACATAACTTCTTTCACCGGTAATAGTTTGAATTATAAGATGAAAACGTCTTTCAAAGTCCCCTAGCGGAAAGTTTTTGTTATGCATTTGAAGCTTTTCCCAAAAAAGTAAGATAATTTACAAATCAAAGAGATGAATTGTGAACTTAATAAATGTTTTCAAAAAAGCATTTAAGATAAATTCAAATTATGTAAGCAAATACTTTTAAAGATTTATTTTCTATTTAAGGAAAATAATCGATTGTGTTTCATTTCATGAAAGCACCAACAGGACTTTTTATACTATGAATGTATCTTAAAATAACAGAATAACAGTCGTTAAGTAGTTCTTGTCTGATCTAATGAAATTATTAATGCGTGTGGAACATAGACTAATCTTATTTATCACGCTATTTCAGATACTAAGAGATGTTGTGGATTTAATCAAGACAAAAATATCTAGGACTCAATGACAATGATATTTTAAAATACTTAACGCACTTGTAAATATAGACAAACTTCATTTAGTGCGAAAGACTTTGTTGAAATAATGAACCCTTACTGGTTAAACCAATATAAACCCTAATTAAATAGAACAGCTCAATCAACTGATGTTACTTAATACAATATCAATCAGCATTGCATATTTGAACGTCATGTTATATTCGGTGCCTAGGGGCATACCTTGCTTTATACAGTCGAACATACCAAGGCTTGTTGCTGTAATTGATGTTCTTGACGGCTTTTAATGAATCTTATTTGTTTCATGATATGACAAACAGCTTCTAAACCTCATTGTTAGTATATCTTAGTTTTTTCTAATGCAAAAAAAAAACAACAAAAAAAACAACAAAAAAAAAACACTGAACAACATTTTACACACAATTTTTTTTATTGATATGCTAGCTTTTCAGATCTTTATGCATGTTCGTTGATATTAGTGTTCTTTGTTATGGAGAATATTTGTCAATAACTCCTTAAACATACTTATATTTACTATTATAATAAGCTACAACATTTACATATCATGTACTAAAATTAGACAATGTAGACAGTGTACTGCTATAAAGATGACCAGTCCAGAAGCTTATAGATTTGGTCTCTGTAAATTCATTTCAAATTTTTCCAGCTGCTTCCGTGACTACAGTGCGTTACTACTAAAGCTAAACCAATGTACTTCTTAATGTTTAACGAATGTTACTATCCAATCAAACACAAGTGCTTACAATATTTACTACAATTTTAGAACCCATTCAGTAACAATACTTAAATACCAAAAACAGCATTATTTATTTAGGAAATGTGATAATTGTCAAATTGTAATGTTGCGTAACATTTCAACATCATTTCTTCATATAATGAATCAGTTAAATCAACAATGGAGATGGTATCATCGGCACAATATTAAAGTCTTAACAATATGCTTTAGTAAATATAAATTGACAGTTATAACTGCAATTTCATATAAAAATTTTGTTCGTATTAAATCTTACAGTTTTTGCAATAATTTCATATATTTCAATTATTTCATATAGTTTTATTATATTTCATATTCATAAGAATATTCTAATATTGTATGTCATAGATCTTACAGTTTTACCGTAAATTCTATATTAATATTTATTGTTGTTATTTTTAAACATCAAATTAAAAAAAAATTGAACATTTTAAAACATTTTTCTTGTTGTAAGTCTTTTACTAGAACATATCTAACAGAAACGATTATACACGAAACAACAAGTCTCCTTAATGTCGTTAGTTATACAATTTTCTTGATATCTTGCCTCGAAAAACAACATTAGTCGGTCAAATTATTTTAAAACATTTTTGTTGTTGTAAGTCTTTTACTAGAACATATCTAACAGAAACGATTATACACGAAACAACAAGTCTCCTTAATGTCGTTAGTTATACAATTTTCTTGCTATCTTGCCTCGAAAAACAACATTAGTCGGCCAAATTATTTATAAAAGCCTTTGCCCTTTCGTGACTAGTCATATTCATAATCGTTTTATATGCATCGGTTTTGGTCCGTGAATACAAATGATTAGCGATTAACGAAGTGCAAAGAAAAATGTATCTCTAGATCTCTTTTGTATGTTTTATCTGTAAACGTACTTTGCATTTCTCAGTGTCTGCATATTAAAGAATCTTAATTGAACGATGATTAAATCAGAGCAAATGATTTCTCACTATGATGGTACAATATTATCTGACTCAATATGATTTATAATCATTCACACTTATTAAAAGTCATATTTGCATATTATACCGATATTTTTGGTTTGTAAGCAGAAGAATATAACCCGACACCCTCTGCCCGAAACAACAACAACAACGAAAAACATCAACAAAACAAAAACAACAAGAAAACTACAAAAGCAATCCTGAAAAATACCCCCAACCCCACCCCCCAAAAAAAAAAAACCAACAAAAAAAACCCCAAAACATAATAATAAACAACAAGAAGAAAGAAAAACAAATAAAATAAACAACAATAAGAAAGAAAAACAAACAACAGAAACGAACACTGAATAACCTTAATGTTTTAATTTTTCTATTCTCGCAAGACATCATATCTGTTAAATAAACCAAACCGAGTTCTTACATTTATTAAATAAAGCTTTTGTATCAATACACTTTAGAAATAAACATATGAAAACTCGTTTAATTCAGCTTCCTCATTATTATATTTGACATTCCTTAATTATATTACATTATAAATATATAATAATGATCCTGATATAATAAAACCGAGGCATTGCTCTCTATCATTAAGACCAATACATTTTCAATATGTCAAATCTGTCATATAACACAAGTGCTAACACTATATGCTACATGCCATTTTAAATTATTAATTCAAACAATTAATATAAAACATCAGATAAAGCATTGATGCATCATCTCATTGATGCATTCATTCAATATTATTTCATTTCTGACATTAAGTAATTCCATATAAGAGTGTTACAAGTCATATATGACCGATATAAAAATAACCTTTTTTATCAAACCTTAAAGCATTTTACGATTTATTTTTAAAAGTAAGTATTATAGTATTTTGGTGTAAATTAATCATTCTTTTATATTGATAGAAAAAATAATAATAAAAACGAACTTCAATAAGTAGACATCAAATTAAATGGTCGTCAAAGCTAGCTTCCATTTCCAAAACTTTAGCACATCAAAAAACCAAAATAGCAAGTGTTATTTGAGTCACTGGTGCATTATTTTAAAGACATGAGGAACCCTTTAATGTCGTCGTCCAACATATAGGGAATGTTGCAGACTGGCTACGTGAGCAAGCACTCAGAACGATACCCACAACATGTGTTTAAGTTTGCAATAACCGCTACGGTCCATGCACAGACTCAATTACACCGAGCCTGCAACATTTTCAAATTGCCGATTTGGACTTTCTTTAGGTATTCTTATTTTCTCCATTTTGTACTTTCTTTAGGGATTTTGTTTTTCTATATTTTATAGTGTTTTTAAAATGTTTTGTTTGCGAAAACTATCTCCTGTAAAGAAAGAAAACACTGAAAGAGATCTTTTGTCATTCGGAATTCATTTCAGTCTTTAACAACTTTCAATATACATATAATTAGTAGGGTGCAATTGTCACTGACATACAATGAATTCTTATTTTGTTTGGTTTAACGGCGCACCAACCAACAATTTAGGTTATATGGCGCCGAAACAGGATAGATGATTTTGGCTAACCCCGGGTGTTACAAACCAAGCAACACGGAGTCTAAAATATATGATACTACGAATTTTTAAAATATCGCAACCTTCCAGTTCCAATTAAACAAAACAGTTCCTGTTTTAAATATATCTCGATAAATAAAACATATAAATGTAAGGTCTGTGCACAAATATTTTACAGATCAGGTGGAAGATGTATTCATCGTTGGTCAAGTATTACAATGAAGTTATTGCTTATAGCTACTTAGTACGTTCAGTTGTTTGTTCTAACAAGAAACAATACACATTTTCTTAATTTATCGATTTCCATCTCTGAACAGGCTCAATCAAACTGACCCTGCAATATTGTCATTTTTACCATGTTTGGCTTTCTTTAGGGATTCTATTATTTATCTCTTTTTTCCATATCAGCGTCTAAACGAGCATATTTATGCAGCATAACCTTTTACTTTTCCGTGACCTGTCATATACCATAAACGCTTCATATATGCTTCTATTATCATCTGTATATAAGTTAATTATATCTATCTAGTGCAGGAGAAATGGATATTTGACATAACTAAGATTCTAAATTACCCTCTCACCTAGTTTTCTGGAAATATTGAAAGTCTGTATTAGTGTTTAGCACCTGTTTGGTGCCATCATGTTATATAATACCATTACCATGATATTATCTTATCAAAAATTTTTGTTCTTACTTTTATTATTTATCTGCATCTGTCATTTCAACTGTCCGTTAACACTGGTTACATATCAGGTTAGTACATGTTAAGCATCGCTTATTTTAACGGACTTTCAATAGCTCAAATTCTCATGATTACCTTTCAGGCTTCATAGCTCTGATCCCCTTTCAAAATTCAAGGGGGCGTCCGTGACCGAGTGGTTAAAGTCGTTGACTTCAAACCACTTGCCCCTCACCGCTGTGGGTTCGAATCTCAACAAGGACTTTGGATTCTTTCATGTGCTAGCTTACGGAACGTCGGTGGTTCTACTCAGATGCTCTTTCATGCCTGAAATAATGCAAGAAAGAGCACCTGAGATCTTCCTCTACCAGTTCAGCTAGAACGTCGCCAAATGACATTTTCTGTGTCGGAGTGACGTAAAATCCTTCTTTGGGGATTTTTCTATTTCTTTCTATTTTGAATTCTTTAATTTTATCTATATTTTTGCAAGTCACAAATCAAGCTGTAATTTGTTTTCGTTTTTAATTACAATTTAATAAGATAGCAAATAGATAAATACGCTACTTCTTATAATATGGGGTATCAATCCATCTTTCAATTGATTCTTCAGAATTGTATGAGTTGACCCTTTTGAAATCCCTGCGTTATGGGCTATCTGAGTTAGTAAAGGTCTATCATCTTTGTTAATGATTAGCCTGACTTAATGTATGTTGCATTAGATACTTCATTGTTGCCATAAATACTACAAATGTTGTTAAAACAATTAACACTGCGTGTTCGTAAGAGACGACTAAATGGGTTTGAATTAGGTAAGGTGGTTTTGATCACTGTTGTTGCTTTATTAAGTTTATTGCACCAGAGGTAAACCAAAATCGTTTGTCCTGTTACGGCCAAATATGACCTAAATTGCGTTTTTGCGCCGTAAAAACAAACACAACAAACGATTGTAAATTGAGCGCAACGTACTACCACGGGCTACAACATATATAACAATGACTTTTTTATAATCGATGCATATACGCCTGTAATTTAACACCTTTTTAGCCACTGATTGCAGTTCAAATTGAGATACGTATCAATTATTTTCACAGATGTTTTCAAATGTGTCGCTTTACTGAATGTATATAATACATACAATTAATCAATGAGGCCTAAATCGTCTTGCTATATTATGCATAAAAACACAGCATAAACGTCTATACTCCAGTTCTAGGTTTTTTCTGTCGATTTTTTAAGCAATTGTGAAATTGTTAATATTTTTATTTCCCTTACATACATAAGGTATACATACTGTTGGAAAATAGAAAAAATATATTTTTTGTTATTGTCCACATATGACAGTTGATCAAGGACCGTCCAATTTAATCTTCCAAACAATAATGTAAGATTTTCAAATATTTCTAGCAGTGTTTAAATTTTTAAAGCTTAAAAAGATCTTAGTAAGGATCATAATTCCAATACTTAATTGTGTTAAACATAGAAAATTTAAATTGTTTAAGCAACTGCTAGTGGACATGCGATATCATAATGCACATTCCATGTTCTGTCATGAACAGAATCAGTAAAGCCTGGGTAAACTGGTTTGATGCTGCTCTCAGTCCAGTCGTTCTGTCATCTGACCGTCTAGCACGGAATATCGCTTGACGCATAAATGACTTGAACTTCACGTATTTATCATTCAAGTTTGCTAATAGTGACCATGTATCTATTCATAAAAGTGACGCCCTTGACCTAAATTACATTTCATTTACCTTGATGATCAAACTAATGAATATTGCACTAAGCATAGCAGTTTCGTGTAAAGCACCTCATATTTGACCTTGAACTTTTAGTAAGGTATAATGTCAGTCTGGTTGTCTTCGCCTTTTAAGCTCGACTTGTCCGTGCTCTGTCTTATGCCCTGTCCTGCTTTTGTTTAGGGTCCGCCTGGGCTTCTTGCCACTGGTTCTTGTTGCTGGGTCATGTGGGGATGGCGTTCATTGAATTCGTTCAGACTGATGCTGGGGTTCTAACCGATAGGGGACTTATGGATTGCTTGCAGTTCTATGATAATTGCTTGTTTATCATATCTTACGAGCCTCCTTACGAGGTATATGGAGAGCTGTCCTAAGTTTACGTGCCTCGAAATGTTATTATATATATACTTATATTTTATCAACGTTTCAATTTCGAATATATGTTTCTTATCGCCGACAACCACATCTTATGTAACAAGGTTCATCAATCTAGATGAGCAATATTTTAAAATAATATCCCCTTGAACTTAGACTTGTCTCTAAAATATTATTTTTACACTTAATTCTTTGTTTTTAACGGATTAATTCCATGCTTCAAATGTATGATCCTTTGATCAACCACATCATATGTGACACAAGGTTTTTAACTCCAGAATTATTTCCCCATGAACTTAAAGTTTTTGTTAAAAATGTTTTTTTACTATAATATCTTTATTTCTTAAGATATATACTTCAGACTTGTTTGGTACTCTAGATAAGCATTATTTTCAGAAGGATATCCCCTTGATTTGTCCCTAAATTATTATTTTTACACTTCTTTGTTTTGTAAGGGATCAAGTTCTGACTTCAAATGTATGATCCTATCAACATCAACATCGTATGTGACACAAGGTTTATCTCCCCATGAACTTATCTTATAGTTTTCCTTAAGACATGATATTTTTACCATAACATCTTTATTTCTTAAAAACATACTTCACACTTCAACGCTTTAAATGTATGTTTTTTATTATCACCCACACAATGTTTAACACGATTCATAACTCTAGCACACATGTTTTACAGAATCACCCACCCTTGAATTTATGTTATAAAATGTCATTTTTATGCGTTTTTTTCACAATAACTTCTTCATTTTATAAGATATGTACCTCAACTTATTACCACCCACATAATGTGTGACCAGACTCAAAGGTGAAGCATGAATATATTCAAAATAATTCCCCGTTTAATGCTGATTTTTTTTCATTATTTGCATACATTGTAACTAATAAATATCTTATGTCTACCTCCATAATTATTTGGTAGCTATTTTACCAAACAAAATAGATATATCAGAGCAATAACAAAAAATATGATTGAGTACAACCTGAGCATCAGTTAATATAGACATCAATATGATGTATACTGTACGCAATCATTGACCCACGTACATATCGTACATTTGCTTTTAGATTTTCATGTGAACACACCAAAACATAACTTCTTTCATCGGTAATAGTTTAAATTATAAGATGAAAACATCTTTCAAAGTCCCTTTGTTATGCCATTTGAGATTTTTATGTGAACACACCAAAACATATTTTCTTTATAGATTAAAAATGAAAAGATCTTTCAATGACCACCCAGCGGAAAGTCTTTGTTATGTCTTTGAATCTTTTCCAAAGCAAATAAAATTATTTACAAATCTAAGAAATGAATTGTGAACTAAATAAATGTTTTCAAAAAAAGGTTTTAAGATTAGTTCAATTTATGTAAGCAAATACTTTAAAGATTTTTTTCTATTCAAGGAAAGTAATCGATTGTGTTATATACAATTCATGAAAGCACTAACAGGACTTTTTTTACTATGAATTTATCTTAAAATAACCAGAATAACAGTCATTAAGTAGTTCTTGTCTGATCTAATAAAAGTATTAATGCGTGTGGAACATAGACTAATGTTATTTATCACGCTATTTCAGATACTAAGAGATGTTGTAGATATAATCAAGACGAAAGTATGTAGGATTTAATGCTATATTATGTAACAATGATATTTTAAATAACTTAACGCACTTGAAAATATTGACAAACTTAATTTAGTGCAAAAGGCTTTGTTGAAATAATGAACCCTTATTGGTAAAACCAATATAAATTCTTATTAAATAGAACAGCTCAAATAGCTGATGTTTTTTAATATCAATAAGCGTTGCATATTTGAACGTGATGTTATACTTAATTCGGTGCCTAGGGGCATACCTTAGTTTATACACTCCACGAACAGGGTCGAAGATACCAAGGCTTGAACCTGTAATGGATGTTCTTGACGGCTTTTAATAAACCTTAATTATGTCATGACACGGCGAACAGCCTCTTAACCTCATGGTTAACATACCTTGATAGTTTGTTATAATGCAAAGATTAACAACAACAAAACAAAACATTTTACACACATCATTTTTTAGCTCGACTATACGAAGTATATGGAGAGCTGTCCTACGCGTACGCGTCTAAATTTCAGATTAAAGTTTTGGTGCAGTAAAATATTTTTCACTATAACTTTTTCATTTATAAAGTAACTTCAAATATATGTTCCTTATCATCAACCCCATCTTATGTGACAAGGTTCATAACTCTAGCACCAATATTTTTTGATTTATGTCGCCATGAACTTAGAATTATCATTAAAAATATATTTTTTACTTTGACTTCTTTATTTGTTATGAGATCAACTTTATACTTCAAATATATATTTCTTATCATCAACCACATCTTATGTGACAAGGTTCATAACTCTAGCACCAATATTTTTAGATTTATCTCCCCTTGAACTTAGTTTTCTTATAAAGATTTTCATTTAGTTTCTAACTTTTTTATTCGTTAAGCTCTATACTCCAGACTTCAAATATTTGATACTGAATTCATACCTTTTTTGTTAGCTCACCAGAGCCGAAGGCTCAGGGTGAGCTATTAGTATCAAAGGGGGATACTCCGGCGTCCGTCGTCCGTCGTCATGCGTCAACAATCGTCTTCTTCTCTGAAACTGCTGGGCAGATTTACCTAAAATTTGGTCTGTAGCATCCTTGTGACAGTCACACTTAAATTTGCTCATGTCATTTCAATTGGCCCCTTTTAGGGGTCAACAGAGCTAAAAATAGAAAAACCTTTAAACATCTTCTTCTACAGAACTAAAGGATCGATGATCACCAAACTTTGTCTGTAGCATTCTTGGGTAGTCTTTTATCAAATTTGCTCATAATAATCTGATTGGCCCCTTTTATGGGTCTCTAGGGCTAAAAATAGAAAAACCTTTAGACATCTTCTACAACAGAATTAATGGATGGATGAGCACCAAACCTTGTCTGTAGCATTCTTGGGTAGTCTTTTATCAAGTTTGCTTATATGAATTTGATTGGCCCCTTTTAGGGGCCGCTATAGCTAAAAATAGAAAAACCTTTAGACATCTTCTACAGAACTAGTTGATGGATGATCACCAAACTTTGTCTGTAGCATTCTTGGGTAGTCTTTTATCAAGTTTGGTCATATTAATTGGTCAACAATCGTCTTCTTCTCTGAAACTGCTGGACAGATTTACCTAAAATTTGGTCTGTAGCATCCTTGTGACAGTCACACTTAAATTTGCTCATGTCTTTTCCATTGGCCCCTTTTAGGGGTCAACAGAGCTAAAAATAGAAAAACCTTTAAACATCTTCTTTTATAGAACTAATTGATGGATGATCACCAAACTTTATCTGTAACATTCTTAGGTAGTCTTCTATCAAGTTTGCTCATATTAATGTCATTGGCCCCTTGTAGGGGCCGCTATTGCTAAAAATAGAAATACTTTTAAATCTTTTTTTCTTCAGCACTAATTGTTGGATAATCACCAAACTTTGCCTGCAGCATTCTTTTTTTTTTTTTTTTTTTTTGATTGATCAAATAAATATATAAACATTGTATTTACAGCATGGGTATATAAACATATAACTATAAATGAATTCAAAGTAAAAAACAGAACATATCATAAAAGAAAAATAATTAATTTTACATACTACACTCATTCATCTGCACTCTCTCACTGCAGTTTGCACTTTTGATATTGTTATTGATCATATCTATTCATCTTTTCAGTCATTTACTTATTTCTAAAGCCATTTTAAGCGGGGTAAAAATATAATAGTTTGATGTGTAGTTTCTGTATTGGTCAATACAGCCTAAAAGTTTAAGTCTGCATATATGTAGAGAATAATAATAATAATAGTAATAATAATTATAATAAAAGTAATAATAATTATTAGAAGAAGAAAACAAAAATATTGTGTTAATCTGCATAAAGGAAAATTAGATAAGAATTCCACGCGGAATTAAAGGTTTCAACATTGTTATTTATCATTGCAGTCTCTTTTTCAATGTTGTAACAATATGTTATATATTTTTTAGCTCCAAAAACTGTGGGAATACTCTTTTGCATTCTACATTGATAAATATACATCTTAAAGTAAATTAAAATTAGATTTTTAGTTTTTGATAAAGGACTTTCATCTGTTAAGCCAAAAATCATTTCATCTGCAGTTAATGACGGAAAAATATTCTTTTTTGTTTTGAAATAGATATCAATGATGTCCTTTACAAAACTACATTGCCAAAACAAATGTTCGATAGTTTCGTTTTCATTTTTACAAAAGGTACAAAGAGGATTATCATTATATTTAATTTTATGTAAATAATAGTTAGTGCCAATTATTCTATGAATAATCCTAATTTGAAACCACTGTATCCTAGAATCTTTTGTTATTTTAAATGGCATTTCGTAAATTTCTTTCCATTTACTTTCCTCAAAATGAAGATCAAGCTTTTTCATCCAGGTTGCTTTACTTGTTGGTTGTGTGTTATTAGTATTCAATAAATTGTAAGTCTGTTTTGATCCTTTATTGTTAATAATTATGTTTTTTAGATAAGGAGGCAATTTTGGTCCACAAGTTTTTTTAACGTCATTCATACTAAAATTAAATTTTGTCATCATTTCATTTATCATTTTTTTAATTCCATGAAAGATTAAAAAGTTTGCATTAAGTCTGAATATATTATTAAAATCTTCTAATGAGAGAAAAGCACCGTAAGAATCAAACATATCTCCGATATAATATACACCGGCTTTAAACCATGAACTAAGAAATATACTTGTATTGCCAATAAGTAATTTATCGTTAAAAAACAATGGTAGTTCTGCGAAAGATTCGTTATTTATAGGATACTTATCTATATATGTAGAAAAAGCATTAAAAGTGTCCAAAAAACGTTTGAAATGCTTTTTGCAATTTTATCTATGTAATGTTTTCCACAGTGAAATAATTTTTGCATATCAAATTCATTTATAATAATGTTTTTCCAACAGGCATCGCTAATCATTCTTTTGAACCAGCTTATCTTTAAAGCCATTATAAAAGCATGTAAGTTTAACATTTTTAAACCTCCCTCTGAATAGTCCTTAACCATAACAGTATTTTTTATTTTAACATTTCCTTGCCATATAAAATCATAAAACATATTGTTAAGTTTATTTATCATGTTCTGAGGTGGTGATGGTAGGGCTATAAAAAGATGGTTTAAAATTGAAATTAAAAGCGTTTTGATAACTGCGATTTTTCCTATTTTTTGCCTGCAGCATTCTTAGGTAGTCTTTTATCAAGTGTTCTCATATTGATTTGATTGGCCCCTTTTAGGGGTCTCTAGGGCTAAATATAGAAAAACCTATAAACGTCTTCTTTTACAGAACTAATTGATGGATGATCACCAAACTTTGTTTGTAGCATTCTTGGGTAGTCTTTTATCAAGTTTGCTCATATTAATTTGATTGGCCCCTTGAAGGGGCCTCCAAAGCTAAAAAAAGAAAACCCCTTGAACATCATTTCCTACTGAAATCACCAAACTTTGTCTGTAGCATTCTTGGGTAGTCTTTTATTAAGTTTGCTCATACTTATTTTATTAGCCCCTTTTAGGGGCCGCTAAAGCTAAAAATAGAAAAAACCTTTGAACATCATTTCCTTCTAAAATAATTGATGGATGATCACCAAACTTTGTCTGTAGCATTCTTATGTAGTCTTTTATCAAGTTTGCTCATATTAATTTGATTGGCCCCTATTAGGAGCAACTATAGCTGAAATGCCCCGGGTCATGGCATTTCTTCAAATTATAGTTTAATAATGACAGGAAAATAACTCGTGTTGGAATTTTTCTATATACAATGTATGTGTACATGCATACATGTGAACTCTCCCAATTTGAGCGGGAGACAGCCTCTTTCTCCTGTCATATTTTTAACTAATTTTGTTAGAATAAGGGATGTTTTAAAAAAAATAAAGAAATCTCCCTCTTTTTCATTTCAAAATTTCCTACTATGTCTATTGTCAATTAAAAAATCTCCCTCTTTTTGAAGTAAATTCTCCCTCTTGAACATTGAAAAAAGTTGACATGTATGTACATGTTATGCATAAAAAAAGATTGAATGTCTTAATGTCATGACCTGTTTGCTTTTCAGAGATCTTGAGGTCATTCACCTGCTTTGTATCTTTCTGTTTGTGGGCATTGCATCATTGCAGGTTCATTTGTAGGTCACTCTAGAGAATTTTCCCCAGGCAATGAAATAAGGCCTAAAGAATTATTACATTTGATTCTGGTACCTTACTAACTTGGACTTCAGTGTTTTTTTCATTAGGTAATATTTAAATAATTTTCAATAGAAAAACACTCAAACAAATAAGTTAAATGTTAATAAATTTGAATTTATTTCATAAATGTAGATGTGACTAAAATTATTTTACTTTCAAGTCTTTTGTAACTTGCATTTTACATTAAGGAACAAATCTTTAGTTTAAGTGAACTCATGGCAACTTTAGAAGTATTTCTTGCTTGTCTTTATGTAATTTGTCATTTTTTGTGCTATTTTAGTATCAGTTTCAATTTCAACTACATTTGTATTTCTATTCAGAATCACATTTTGCAAACTTGGTTATCACTTATTGAAAGTAATTTTGCACTGTTTCATACAATGTATGTAAAGTTGTTTTCACGTTCACTGAATACATTTCATCATAACAACCTTTTGCCTTTTTCCTATATGTAGTTTAAGTTACAATTTAACCTGAAAGTTAACTTTCTGGTCGAGTTGACTAGTTTACCGATGTTATCTTAAATAAATATTGACCCAAACTTGGGTTCCTATCATTTTTACTATAAAGAAAAAAACAATCAGTGTCAGGAAACCTTACAACTAGAGAGGCAAAGTTGAAGTT
>NW_026865191.1:0-24928 GCF_026571515.1 Ruditapes philippinarum
TTTCTAAAATTTTTTATCCTCTTTTTTAAGGGGCCGTGAAAAAGATATTGAATTCATATAGATTTCCATATTAGATTTTTTTGTTGGATCCCCTTCAATTTTCTTTTTTTTTATAATACTTTTCTTTCGAAGGAGACTATTTATTGTCAGTTTTAAAGTCAAATTATTTTACATGTTTTATGGGCTCGCAAGTATCATTATTGGCGCTTAAAATGGCTGGTTTGCAAAAACAAAAGTGTGGTATATGGAATTTCCAGCAGGTGATGAAGACCTTATTCCCCTTCAGTGAATTTTTGGGCGAGCGGCACCAAAGAAAACAACGAATTCGTAACTAGCTTGATGTTTTCCGCACACGAAATAATGAAAAGACGCCAAACACGGTGAGTGGCAAGTGTTTAAAAATCAACATTTTAAATATTGGCCCCTAGGTTTCCCCGAAACATAACAATGGTATATATTTTGATAATAAATACTTTGCAAAAAAAAAAAAAAAAAAAAACAAAAAACAAAAAAAAAAAAAAAAAAAAAAAAAAATAAAAAAATTTCAGGATATGATTTTAATGACATATTTACGAAAAAAAAGAATAGTAAAGTTAAAATTTATGAGAAATTTTACAAAATTATTTAACAAAAAAAGTAAACATTTTCTTTTTTTAAAATTGGGGTTTGAATATTTTAAAACTTATAATAAATTTAATAAGGGGACTAGTGTATGCGATGCAAAAAACTGACACGAAAGGGCCCAACCCCAAGTATATGTCATAGTAAAAGCTTTTACTTTTGGAAAAAAGCACCCGAAAAAGGGTTTGACCGCGTCACACAAAACAACTTTAGGGGGTTTTGCGAAGCAGGGACCCAAACCACCTGCGCATCCGCGCAGTTGATCGGGATCCAGGTGTTCGTTAAACCCCTATAAAAAGTAAAAAACTGATGCGAACAGCATGGATCCTTCAGACTGCGCGTGCGCGGGGTAGTCTGGTCCATGCTGGTCGCAAACCATTATTTTTGGTTTTGTCATGACGCGCTCATGTATTGTTTGTTTTAACCTCAAAAGGGCCCGGTATATGACAATTTTACATTCGAAGGCCGAAAAACACAACCCATACAACTATGTTTTATGCACATGCAAAAAAATTATGCTATGAGTTCCCAAAGGGATATTGACAGAAATTTGAAAAAGAAATGTGCATTTTTTGCTCAAAAAAAATTTAGTACATCTGAGAGCAAAAACCATAAATTCTAGCTAAAAAAAATGAATATGCAAGAGCACAACTTTTCAAAACCCGTTATGTCTTTTATTCCCGTGGAAAAAAGTGACATGTGTGTGTTTTATTTATCTCGTTTGAAAAGAATACTATGTGGGGCCCATAGTTACTAAGTCGTTCCACGATTACAAAATTGTGGAAACGAGGTAGTTAAGTCGTGCGAACGAGACACTATGTCGTGGCCACGAGTTACTATGCCGTTGTCACGAGATAGTTAAGTCGTGGGCACGAGATACTATGTCGTGGCTACGAGTTACTAAGTTGTGGGCACGAGATAATAAAGTCGTATCTATTAACTATCGACACATCTGCGGATGTTTTAAAATTCTAAATTTTACCAGTTGGCATTCTTTTTAAAAATTTTAATCTGCTTAACCGGGGGCGGGGACGGTAGTTTCCCTTGACATACCGCCCATGAACGGGCTCAATAAAAACCGACCCTGAACATTTTCAATTTTGCGTGTTGGGGTTTCTTTGGGATTCTTTACTCTTTTTTAGTAATCGTAGCCACGATTTTAGTACCCGTGCGCACGAGAAAAATAAAAACACCCCCAAAAATGCCCCTTTGTCCCACGTATTTATGTTAAAAATTTTTCTGTAGTACGATTATTTGTAAACAAAGTGTCAGTCATATTTAGTTTTTTTGAAAAATTTTCCCAAAATTTTGGTATTAGTTTTTGCCTTCCCCCTTTTTCCCCCCACCCCAGTTTCATAAGGATTTTTTTGGGGAAACAAATAAAAACGCGAACAAAATAATGTTAAATAAAAATTTTTGAAAATGTAAAAAATTTTTCGTGTTTCAATCCCATCCGGGTTTTTACCCGGGCTCTGTGGATCGTCCCGGGTCTGTGGGGTTGCCTGAAAACGACCCGGGGGGCGTCTGTAAAATGGGCTTCCCGGGTCATCCCCGGAAAAACGACCGGGAACACTGGATGCATCCCGGGTGGGTTTGTTGGGAAAATTACCGTAGTGCTGGGGGTTTTGTTACCGCAACAATAATTTCCCCCGGATCCCCCGGTAATTACCGGGGGGGTCCTGGGCTCTCGGGGGTAAGTGAGACGCAAACTTTAAAGGGGTATAAGCTGTTCTTTCGCCGTTGTGGGTTTTGGGACGACAATACTATCCAGCATCAGCTTTCGACGGCTCTCTAACAAAAACCCTTTTTTAGGCCACCCTCCCGAGTAAAATCAGGGCCCAAACCAAACATCTCGGGAAAATTGAGATTACTTGACATTGACCTGCCATGTGCCTTCTCCGCAACGTGCACGCCTATGGAATGATTTGGAGAAGTGTGCTATATATGATACAGGATCCATACTTAAAGTAACTCCACTGATGTCCAAAGGCCTAAAAACATAAAATATGAAAAATCTGAAAAAGATTAAGTGGTGGACTTATAGTGGAAAAATCTGCAAAACAATATAATAAAGAAAAATCAGAATTTAATCGAAAAATCGATATTTTTTGCCGGCTGCTTTGAGTGAAGAGCATTCTAATGCTTTTCATTTTTTGGTCATTTAACACAACAAAATTGATTATTCCGAACACACAGGATAAGAGAATGACGTTAAACTTTGCACATAAGTTATTGATCCAGACACAAATCTTGAACAAATATTTTCAGTCCCATCTGTCGAAAACATAAGTGGTGTCCTCTTTAATATAATGCAGTCGTTAAACAATTTACGGTAAAGGAATTAGACCAATACTCGGTAATTAGTAAAAGGAACTCCACGGAGATTCAAATGCCTTACAATATTAAATTTGGATTTCTTACATAGATCAAACGGGATACTTTAAACAGAGAGATATGCAAAAAATATAAATGTACTCAGAAAAATATTAAGAATCGTATTTATTTTAGCTTTTCTTCGTCCGATTTTGAGTGTGAAAAGTGTTGAAACGCTTTTCAATCTAGGATAATTTTTACAAAATACAATTATTATTCTGGAACAACGGAGTTAGCGAATGATCTAAAATTTTGCGCACACATTACTTATATAGGCCCCATCGAATGGCACATTAATCTCGAAAGAAATATCTCCAGTTCCGTCATGTAAAAAATATCTCAGTTAAGTCCCTTTAATGCGACTTTTAAATTCCTCTTCCAGATTTAAATACACTTATTTCGTGCAAGTTAATACCATTGATTATTACGATTGATACCAGCTATTCAATTGGCGTAACACGCATGGCCATGACGAGAATCTTCAAAATTCGCTGGTGATTTTAAAGCCTAAACAAATACATTTTTACTTCTCAATATAGGGCAAAGATGAATTTTATTATGTTTAAACAATGGTTTTAAAGAATGTCAGATGTTTGTTGCCTGAAAAAGTAGCGAAAATTGTGATATAATTTGTCAGAAACATAGTTAAATTAAAAAAATAGTATATTGACTTCCATACAAAATACTTATTCACTATAATTGTGTTTCTTGTATATCATCTTGCAAAGGGATGGAGGTGGGGGTGTCAAATGAGTCGCGTGCTATACAATTAAATGCATAGGATCACTTAATTTCGCCGTTATGAATGAAGTTGTAGTTTCATACGCTGTTATAAGAAAATAGTTACAGGTGTAACGACATAAATTTCCACTGAAAATTGTTTAATTAAGGTATTAAGGTAAATAATTTAAAGTATCATGGAATATGATAGAATATGCAAAAAAAAAATATCTGACATATGTTTACGGATCGGATCGGATCGGATCGGCGGGTTCCTTCGGGACGGATATTCCGACCCGAGCCGCAACATATGACAGATATTATCGTTATTGCCAAAAACAACAAAAGAAAAAGTTATGGTAAGTGGCTAATGAGTAACTTTATTTGCTTTACTTTTAAAAAGTGCAAATTTTACCATTAATTTAATGTTCTAATTCGCAGATAGTACAGTAAAGTTGCAGATTTAATGTTTAAATTGCATGTTTTGCAGTTCAACTTGATATTATGTAGAGGTGTCACCGTTACAAAGATGATATCCGTTTAAACGGCGACCTAAAAACGTATAACGCAAAACGTATAACCGACTGTACTAATAAAATCCTTAGAATTTCAACATATTGACATCGTTTCTCTATGACAAGATATGAAATACGTGTATTTGACTTAAAATGATAACAGCGAGTATAGAGTAACTATTTTCCTTTAGGACCGTAGCGTAATCGATCAAATCGGAAAATACATTGTTGAGTAAAACTAAACACAAAACCTAACCTTGGTTACCGGTTATTGAATTTTTTCTTACCGGTTTTTAGCTAAATCGACCGTACCCGTTTTAAAACGGACAAACGTAACACCCCTAATTATTATAGGAACAATGACGAGTATTGTAAAGATCACTCAAAAGTCGAGTCATTCATTCCTTAATAAGTTGTATTTATTTATTTATTATTAAAGTCTCATCTATATACATGGTACACTATAATATGTAATTGTGTTCAAGTATTCCACGGTCGTTGGTACATGTATTCAAAGCGACCTCGTTCTGATGTTTAACGATTGTTAATTGTAATGGAAATATTGATCCAATCTTTTTCTTTACAAATAAACCTCGTTTTTTGTTGTACTACAAAAATTGAGGCATGAGAATTTATACAATATTATATAAAAGATGGATGTTTTTCGAAAGATTAAAAATTCACTTACTACAGAGATATGGACTCTATTGATAATAGCTTGGGGAATAGGTATTTATCAAATAAGTCAATTTACTTGTATTTTTTCATTTATTTATTTATCATATAGCAGAAAAGTTATTGCGGAGGATCAATTTTTGTTTATATATCAAACTTTTATTAATATATTTATTGATTGATTGTTTCAAAATAAATAAATACATATAATTTTAAGTTATTGAATTGAAAATGTATTTATTAATTTAGTTTTTATTATTAATTCATTTATTTACATGTATTTATTTATTTACATGTGTTTACTTATTTCGTGTATGTATGTATGTATGTATGCATGTATGTATGTATGTATGTATGTATGTATGTATGTATGTATGTATGTATGTATATGTGCGCGCGCGCGTGCGCGTGTGCGCGTACGTGCGTGCGTGCATGCGTTTTTACTTATTTATCCATAAATAAATAAATACATAAATTAATTTAATTTTGAATTATTCGTATATTTACTAATTTTATTTTTCAGTTAAATTTATTTGTTTTTTATTTGTTTGTTTATTTATTTATTTATTTGATAACGAACATGACATTACGGTGGATCTAAGTACGTTTATATATCAACCCTGTCGTAAATTTCGGCTGTAATTTAAATATCAAGACCATCTCTAGAAGTTTATTCAATAGTAATTTGCTGAGAATCAATGATGTATAAAATAATTTCAATCATGTAGCGAGTAAGGATAGTGTGTCCTACTGCTTGCCTGGTTCCATGTCTATATTTACTACGGAAACGTAGTGTAAGGGTACCACACTAATCCGGTAGCGTGCACTTGGGGACATCATAGGCACTTGACAACAAACAAAAATTTTTTTTAATCGACTACCAGATATGACCGGCTACCGGCTATGTGATTTTTTATACTTGTACATGTATAGGATAGATCATGAGTACCAGTTGGATGTGAGATTTATCAACGAGCGAAGCGAGTTGATAAATCTCACATCCAACTGGTACGAGCGATCTATCTGACTTAGACCACAGGTAGTTTTCTCTGTTTAAGGTGAAGATTAAACATGCGTAAACGATTTTTTCTCCGACAATTACGTAGGGATATCCAAATATTTCTTACTTAATCTATTTGGCCTTATTGTAGGCAAAAAAGCACGAGAAAATGGCATAATTCATGTTCTTTCATAAGTTACTGAATACACAATCTTATGAATGATGGATTTCACATACCATCACAAAGGTGCAGTGAGAAGAAATTTGGGAAGAATTCAACATTTCTAAATGTGATATTATTACAATTTTGTAAGTAGAGAGATTTTGTTGTTATTCCTGTTGATTCTTCATTTAAATGATTAAATGACATATCACCGTACACAGCGCTTGAATATGAAGTCAAGAAGCAAAACTGCTTACCGAAAAATACTCTTGGACAGAAATCATGGGCGATGGCTGCTTCTCAAGAGTGGGCTCTTGGGTAAACGGGCAGGTAACTTTCATTAAACGTGTTCCTTAATGCTTAAACAACCCTAGGGTTCAGGATATTGATTGATTGTCCGGCTGAAGTTGAAAATATTTTACTTGACATATAGATTCGTGTTTTTGTTGTATGCTTTATATACATCCTGCATTGACTTTTTTTACCTCATTCATGAACTGAAAAAAATATTTTAAACGTCCCTCTGAAGCCTTAAAGCATAGCATTGCCTTAGCGTTGCAAACGCAGTCCTGTCACCGTTCGGAAACCCCACTTCCTGCCCAACAGTGGAATCCCCTCATCCCAAACCGAAAATGAATGTACATCTACAGTGTCTGCTAGTAAGAGTGAGCCGGGCATAATGCACAAGGCACAGTGCCTAAAAATATTAGCACAAAAGCGGACGTAAAATGTAGACACATATATAGATTTAAATAGATTGATAAACGCATTTCATGTTTTTTTTTCTTATTTACAAATACAGTTACTATTCTTGTAAAATGATGAACTGACGAAATAAATTGGTCAAAGGACTATTGCTATCTGTTATTTTTAAGAAGGGAATTTCACTATGAACTTTACTATATACATATAATTTTCCCCGCATAAAGTGTGCATATAACGGGGTTTTTCTTTCAGTTGAATACAAGCATGATAGTTATATCAAACACTTTACTGTGATGTGTGGGATATATCAAACACTTTTAAACTACTCTGATTGGCCGAGAGAAAACAGCTGTGGTCTAAGTATCTATAACACAATCAATAAAATTCTAACTGCTGTATAATCTATGTGATTGGTCATGACCAGCAGATGACCCCTATTGATTTTGGGGTCAAGGGGTCAAAGGTCAAGGTCACATTTACCTCTTAGGTAAAAACTGTTTCCGATCAATAACTAAAGAACCCTTAGGCCTACGAACTTCAAACTTGGTATGGTGATTGGTCATGATCAGTAGATGACCCCAATTGATTTTGGGGTCAAGGGGTCAAAGGTCAAGGTCACATTGACCTTTTAGGTAAAAACTGTTTCCGATCAATAACTTAAGAACCATTAAGCCTAGGAACTTCAAACTTGGTATTGTGATTGGTCATGACCAGCAGATGACCCCTATTGATTTTGGGGTTAAGGGGTTAAAGGGCAAGGTCACATTGACCTTGTAGGTAAAAATGCTTTCCGATCAATAACTTAAGAACCTTAGGCATAGGAACTTCAAACTTGGTATGGTGATTGGTCATGACCAGCAGATGACCTATTGATTTTGGGGTCAAGGGGTCAAAGGTCAAGGTCACATTGACCTTGGAAGTAAAAACGGTTTCTGATCAATAACTAAAGAACGCTTCGGCCTAGGAACTTCAAACTTGGCATGGTGATTGGTCATGATCAGCAGATGACCCCTATTGATTTTGGGGTCAATGGGTCAAAGGTCAAGGTCACATAGACCTTGTAGGTAAAAGCGGTTTCTGATCAATTAACTAAAAACGCTTTGGCCTAGGAACTTCAAACTTTGTATGATGATTAGTCGTGACCAGCAGATGACCCCTATTGAGTTTTGGGTCAAGGGGTCAAAGGTCAAGGTCATGACCAGTAGATACTTGATAACCCTTATTAATTGTTTGATCACTGGGTCAGAAGTCATGCATAATAACCTTATCACATGACTAATTGGCTGCTGATAGGGGGCATACATGTTTTACAAACATATCTTGTTATAATGTGGTTTCAGTGTTACAGCACGTATCATATGCTTTCAGCCTTGTTAAATATCAGTGTGCCAGCAGTAAAAGAAGAAATAAAAACTCTTATTCCAGTATTTTATTAAAAATGTAAAGCTTTCATCATTCGGTCGTCTGTAGATCAATGGAGAAGTATGAAATACACGTAGGTTAAATTATCTTGCGCCGTAGGAGCTATAGATAGCACTTCACATAAAATATACAGACCTTATTATGCACAACAGCAACAATATTATTCTGGACACGGAAGCTTTCACGCAATTCATTCCCAGGTTATAGTTGACGATGTAGGCAGAAAAAGTTATATTGGGTGAGGTTTTATTTGGCATCTCAAGGATGCACCGCAGTTCAGTTTGCTGCGCCACATTTGCACTGATTTACCGTTCCAAGGCGACTGTGTTCTTCTCGGTGGCAAAATATACCGAAATAGACATCCGATTGTAACTCCGTATTCCTAAGTTCAGTGACAACTGATGAACGCACTACAACAGTTAAAATGTCGATAATAAAACACTATCGTGTATGTGTTGAGCATGCCATTGCGGAAATTAAGAGTTACAAATCATTCATAACGATATAGAGACATAGTTAGAACTCAAGTCATTCGTAACGATATGGAGACATAGTCGGAAAGTTTTACCACGTGTTGTAACTACTCTATTTATTCTGTAGAAAAAACAAAACAAAACAAAACAAATCGGAATAATATTATGAATGTCGACTGACGATAGACACGCAACTGCAGTTCGTTGTTATTGTCTATATATTCACGCCCGTTTAACTCACAACGAGTGAAAAATGTCCATCGGTTAAAATGTTGTGAGCAACTTCCGTTCCTCGTTGTGAGCACCCGTCTAGGACGTTTGACACGATAAACAAGGTGAGTTTTTCATATTTTTTGAAGATTACAGACATTTATGTAAAAATATCGGAATGCAGTTAGCTAGCGATGTGTTTTCCGAGTATGCACATGTAAAGATATTGCATTTTGGTCGACAATTTGATGGAAATACCGTGCGACGCAGTCACTCGGGGTAGCTGGAAAACTGGAGACAACTTCTCTCCGGACCAAATTTAACATTGAAAAACGTCGATTCTGGTGACGTTTTGTGCATTCTAACCTAAAACAGATGCCCACAAGTCTTCAGCGTAAATTATTACATGAAAGTCTTCATAGAAAGGAAGATATACCCTTTTTTGCTTTAATCCTCGTTGTGAGCACCATAACCTCGTTGTGAGCAAGACAAGCGCAGTGCGTGTCTGGTTTTAATATGTAATTCAAGTGGGGAGAATACAATTTTCAATCTACCAAAAGCAATCAAAACGTTTTTGCACAATAGTTTCTCTTTGCAATAGTTCTTCTTTGTCTACATAACTTGGCCAGTCTAACATGAATAAAAATCAGGATAAATACATGCATGTTTATATCACACAGACTGCCCTCTATGTTAACTCTGGCAACACGAAGTATATGCAATTAAAGACATAATTTACCTCCCCTTTTTAGTTCACCACCATTTGCACAAACAGCAAAACATCTGCAAAATTGTAGGTATAAGTAGTTTTTTGTTTACCATTATCTATTAAGCTAAGAATATACTTGTGAAGTGTTAAAAGTTACAATACACAAAATAAGTAATCCTCCGCGAAAAACGATAGTCGCATATAATAACAGATTCAAATAGTTCTCAGCATTTGTTTGCTCTGTACACGAGCATTTTTCATGATTATAGTTGCACTGACTTTCCTAGAAAGCTCATGACAGTCTGTGTTTGACATTTAAATAGCATTTTCATCATGAAATAGTGGCATTTTAAGAAATCTTCTTGACTTCGGTGTTTCACCACTGGTACACTTTTGGGTTAGCTAATTTTACAGCGTGTTTAACTGAAAAGAATGTTTTTGCAAGAGACATGACCAAAACTTTTTTTGGATTTTTATGCATCAATGACAGTTTTTCTAGTAGTTCTAATCTTTTTCAGACCAGGGCAAGTACATACTTGATGTCTCGCTTCTGTCTCTCCTTGAACGACCCCATGTCCAATCACTGAAAAGAATAGTACTGGAGTTGGAAGGCCTTGTCCAAAGAGGTGTTGTGCCTAATTATGAATTGAATTGATTTACTAATAAGGACATTATGGCCAATCTTAAATGTTTTTGGACAATTTGACCTTAAAGGTAAAGGCCATTCAGGGGTCAAGGAGAAAACCTAATATGCCTCCCTTCGGGATATGCACAACGTCTTGCAAAGAAATGCTGCTGTGCAAAAACGTTTTAATTGCTTTGGTAGATTGATAATTATATTTCACCATCTTTTGTTTGTTTTGGGTTTTACGTCATATCGACACAGTATTGGTCATATAGCGACGTTCCAGCTTTACTGGTGGAGGAAGACCTCAGGTGCCCTTCCGTGCATTATTTCAGGCACGAACGGGCACCTGAGTAGAACCACCAACTTTCCGTAATCTAGCTGGATAGCTTCCTCACATGGAAGAATCCAAAGTCCCCGTCGGGATTCGAACCAAAAGAGATGAGGGGCAAGTGGTTTGAAGTCAACGACCTTAACCACTCAGCCACGGACGCCCCCTTTTTCACCATCTGAATAACATATTAAAACCAGACACACACTGCGCTTGTCTTGCTCACAACGAGGTTATGGTGCTCACAACGTGGATTAAAGCAAATAAGGGTATATCTTCGTTTCTATGAAGACTTTCATGTAATAATTTACGCTGAAGACTTGTGGGCATCTGTTTAAGGTAAGAATGCACAAAACTTCACCAAAATCGACGTTTTCAATGTAAAATTTGGTCCGGAGAGAAGTTGTCTCCAGTTTTCCAGCTACCCCGAGTGACTGCGTCGCACGGTATTTCCATCAAATTGTCGACCAAAATGCAATATCTTTACATGTGCATACTCGGAAAACACATCGCTAGCTAACTGCATTCCGATATTTTTACATAAATGTCTGTAATCTTCAAAAAATATGAAAAACTCACCTTGTTTATCGTGTCAAACGTCCTAGACGGGTGCTCACAACGAGGAACGGAAGTTGCTCACAACATTTTAACCGATGGACATTTTTCACTCGTTGTGAGTTAAACAGGCGTGATATTGACTGTGGTCCGATATCCGTAACCGTAACCGTCTTAAAATAAAGAGTATTGTATAGATCACGATCACTTGAAATACGAGTCATTTTTTCTTCAATAAGTTGTATGTCATTACAATACAAAACGTGGCAGTCGTTGGTACATGTATTCAAAGCGACCTCGTTCTAATTTTTCACGATTGTTAATTGTAATGGAAATATCGATCCAATTTTGTTCTTTTACAAATAAATCACGTCAGTTGTACGACAAAAAAAATGGAGTCATAAAAGTTTATACAGTACACTTATATTACAATGATGGGTGTTTTTCAAAGGATTAAAGATTCACTTTCTACTAAAAACAAATGGACTATATTGACATTAGCTTGGGGCATAGGTATTTATTAAATTTATCGATTTACGTGTATTCATTATTTAATTATACAGCAGACAAGTGATTGCTATTTATATATAAACCCTTTATTCATTTATTTATTATTTAATAATTGATTTAAAAAAACAAACAAATTTATACATATAATTTATTAATTAATTACTTGAAAATTTAGATATTCATTTATTCATCTTTTTTAATAATTTATTTATTTATTTATTTATTTATTTATTTATTTATTTATTTATTTATTTATTTATTTATTTATTTATTTATTTATTTATTTATTTATTTATTTATTTATTTATAATATAACAGACACGTGATTGTGTTGGTTATTTATATATTAATTTATTAATGAATTTATTTACTTATTCTATTTACTTATTCTATTTATTTATTCATTAATTTATTTATTTTATAACAGGGTTATTTATTTATTAATTTATCAATGAATTTATTTATTGATTGATTTATTTATTTGTTAATTTATTTATTTTATAACAGGGTTATCTATTTATTAATTTATTAATGAATTTTATTTATTTATTTATTTACGAGGGCTGTTCAATAAATACGCGGAAAAGTGCTGCCATATTTTTAATATTCATGGGAAATTGACGTTCTCTTTACAATTTGTAAATAAACATATAATAAACATGTACACAAAATTTCAATAAAATCGGATAAAAATTAATAGTACAATTTCAAGTATTTCTAAGGTAATCGCAGTGAAACCGGCCCAACGTCGCACCTAGTCCTTCTCGAAATACTCTCGTGAAAGGAAACACACTTTTTACAACGGTTGATCCATGACATGACGTTAGGGCTGTAGGCCGGGTGCTCGAGGACTTCGAAGCCGAGTTTCCTGATTGTGTACTGTGTTTCGGCCGCACGATGAGACGGTGCGTTGTCGTAATGAAATATCGTGTCGGCGATTTTCGTGGCCCGCTTCTTTCTCATCGCCCTCATAAAATCGCTTCTCAGAATCTGAAAGCATAAAAAAATACAATCATAAGTAAATTGTCATTCATTCATAACAGACAAGTCACTGCGTTGGATGTAAGTATGTTTATATATCCACCCTGTCGTAAATTTCCGCGGTAATTTAAATATCAAGACAAGTTTAGAAGTTTATTTAACAGTTACTTGCTGAGAATCAAGGGTCGGTTAAATAATTTTAATCATGTAGCGAGTAACGATAGCGTGTCCTTCTGTTAGGCTAGCCTGGTTCCCTGTCTATATTTACTACGTAAAGTAACGTGGTGTAAGGAAAAGGAACCCCAGACTAGTCCTATACTGCGTGCACTGGGGATATCATAGGCACTTCATAGCAAAAAAAAGTTTAATCGACTACCAGTTATGAACGACTACCCGACGTGATTTTTATAAACTTGTATCTGTAATTTTTTACACACACATACTTAAATAATCAATAAAATTCTACCGACAAAACGTCTTTTGAAAAAATAGGGTTATCTGCGGTATTATTTATATCCACAGTAGATATTGTCATAATAATCGTTCCTGAGATGTTTCACTGAACAGTTATATTTGCGTACATATAAATGTAAAATCGTTTTAAACTAGCAAATATGCGATTACCAGCAAGGTTCAAGAGCTGGGTCGCTGTCATGGATTACGTGGATGCATTACGAGGTTTTGCAGACGTGATTTTGGTTTGGTTTTGGGAATCAGTGGTGATTAAGAGGCACTTCTGCGACGGGGGATAAGCCAGCCTGGCTTGTAAGATTTAAGGTTATGGTGTTTTTTTTCTGCTGATTTTGCTGAAATGATTGGGTGTTTTATTGAAAGAGATTGTGGCCCTACTGATTTGGGACATACTGCGTGCTGCGTGCCGGGAGGGGACTCTGTGGTTGACAGTTTTTGAGGCCCTTTAGGACTGAATTATTTTGGTGTTCGTCTTATGCCTTGCTTCCTCGTGCCCTTGTGGGTGATTTTCTTGTTATTCTGTCTTCCTTTTGGACATTGGTTGCTTTTATTGTGGTCGTTGGGTTTTCTTTTGTATTTTTCTGATCGTTTCGGTGTTTCGCTTGTTTCGCCTTTTGTGAGCATGGCAGCTGTCGGAGTTTCACTTGGCGGGGCTCGTTTTGTTTGCGCTGTCACGTTTGTGGGAACACAGTGGGGCTGAGAGTTTGGTTTGGTGCGCCGTTGGCCAGTTTGGACTATCCAGCGGTGCTTGTGCTGCTGACCGTTCCGTGGCGGTGCCCCTCTGTGTTCCTAAGATGTATGTCTTTGTTATTTCATATTGTTTGGATGGTACTTTGTTTGTTTTCTTGTTGTTTTCTCGTCTACGGTTGGTGTTTTCCCTTTAACCCTGGTTTTTATGCTCCCCGAAATATTTCGGGGGAGCATATAGTCGGCGCCTTGTCCGTCTGTCCGTCCGTCTGTCTGTCCGCACTCACAGGATGGTAATTATGTGGCTAGAGGGACAATAGGTAACTGTTCTTTCTCTTTGATGTCATTCATTCCGTAATGCTTTTATGTGGCTATTTTCTTTTGTGTGGCTAAAAAGAACAATAGAGATAACAATAGAGTAGCCACATAATTACTCTCCTGTTAGAACGTCCGTCCGTCTGTCCGTCCGTTGTCTTGTATGGAGCATAACTTGAAAACCCTTTGAGATAATTTGTTGAAACTTCATACAGTGGTAGAGGGCATTGAGGGGGAGTGCAGTGTAAAAGAACCATAACTCTATTTTGCCCGGTTTTTGAATTATCTCCCCTTAAAGAAAAATCTTGTCCGGGGCATAACTCTAAAACTATAAGAGATATCTACATGAAACTTTGTAGGTGAATAGATCTCAATGGGTAGATGTGCAGTGCATAAGAACAATTACTCTTTTGTCCTAATTTTGGAGTTATTGCCCTTTGTTTATTTTAACACTTTGAACTTTGTCCGGAACATAACTTTAAAACATAAAGAGATATCAAGATGAAACATTGTAGGTAGATAGATCTCATTGAGTAGAGGTACAGTGCAAAGGAACCATAACTCTGTTAAGCCTCATTTTTTAATTATCTTCCCTTTTAGAAAAATCTTGTCCAGGACATGGCTGTAAAACTATAAGAGATATCAACATGAAACATTGTAGGTAGATATATCTCAATGGGTAGATATGCAGTGCACAAGAATCATAACCCTGCCTTGCCTAATTCTGGAGTTATTGCCCTTTGTTTATTTTTACTTTTTGAAGTTGTCCGGGACATAACTCGCAAATTATAAGAGATATCATCAAGAAACTTTGTAGGTTGATATATCACATTGATTAGAAGTGCAGTGCAAAAGTAACTCTGCTTTGCCTATTTTTGGAATTATTGCACTTTGAACTTTTTCCAGGGACATAACTCTGAAAATACAAGAGGTGTACTTTCCTGTGCCCAAAAGCTATTCAGGGAGCATCACCCGGCTCAAACCGGGCTCTTGTTTATTTTTGTCTTTTGCCCCTCCCTTACTCGGGCATCGAGTCCCCTTCCCCTGTTCCCCTTTGCTTTGTGGGCCTGTGTGTCGGTCGATCTATTATTTGTTTTCTTTTATTTTCCTTGTCGGTTACTATTATTTCTTTTTTAAATATCATTTATATGATTAACCTGTCCGTGCTCTGCCTAGCGCCCAGTCCTTATTTTGTTTAGGGTCTACATGCTGCTGGTTCTTGCTGCGGGGTCGTTTGGGAGTTGCGTTCATTGAACGCCGCCTTTCCTTGTTGACCTTGAAATTTAGAAGGCACACTGTGTGTGTAGTGTGTAGCGTTAATTTTTTTAGAAGAGAATTTGATTGTTTTGAAGGGAGTTTTGTTGATTTGTTGAAGTTGGTTGAATTTTATTGTGGTGATCTTAATTGATCAAGGTTCATTAGTTGTAATTAGTTGTTTATGTTGGTGCATTATATTTGGTTGTTGAGTTATATCTGAGATATATGGTTTATATTGGTTGAGTTGTATTGAGTGATTATGTCTTGTCAAGAATTTTATAGTTACTAATGCTTTGTTTTTGAAGATATTTAATTGTAAATATTGTGTGTTTTAGTTTAAGTTGTTTTCTGAGGCTGATTAGATTTTGTGAAGTTAATATTGTTGATTGAATGCTTGTGGTTTATACTGTATCTTATAGTGTAAAATAATCATTTTGTGTTCTTTATTTTGTGGCGATTTTATTGTTTTGTTTGATCACAAATTGTTTAGAGCTTGGGCTCCACGGGCGACTAGTATTGTTTCGAATAAAAGACGTGTACGAGAGAAGATATTTCGTATAAGTGGTTGATAAATGACGTGTGTTTGTTTTGGGTGTAACTAATGATCAGAGTTCTTTGTTTTTGTTGTACATAATGATTAGAGTTTGTTGTATTGATGTATGTAGAAAAAAACCTATAACAAAAGTGTTAACTAAGCCAATAATATTACATGCTAAGTTTCCAACTGAGAATATTTCAATTTTATGTCAGGCGGTGCTTTTGAGCCTCCATATCTTTGAAATTGGTTTTAGTTTTTATTACCAAATCTTTCCGACATCAATGCAGTTATTCTTCTGAAGGACTTGTCTATTTGTTCCTTACACTACGCTACTTTCCTTAGTAAATATAGGCGGCAGGAAACGAGACTAGCAGTAGCAGTTATGTAGTCGGTCACAACAACGGGAAGTCGATCCAAAAAAAAATAATACATATGGGTGACACTAATAAATATGCTTTGAAAATTTGCGCAATAATTAGAACATTAGAACAGTATAACTTATGTGACAATTAAAATTCGGGGATTTTGTTAATTATTACTGAATGAAAACAGGACTTTAATAGCGCAACTTAAAGATACCACATGTCTTGAATTCAACATTTTTCAATCCAGGTTATGGTGTTTTTTTCTTTTTTTTTTCTTTTTTTTAAATATCTTTTTTATTTTTTATTTAGTGTTGTTTGTTTTTTAAATTATTGCATCTAAATTTTATTTTACATTCAGGTGTCATATGCTTACACTTGCAGTACGTACATTTATCAGGTATGTAACCTCTTCAAACCATACTGTTCTCTTTTATAAATCTACGAACTTGCAAAGTTTTCCTCATACTTCTTTATAGGAATTCTACTGAGGTACAAAAGCCTAAAACCATGTTAATATAATTATGTACCTGCTAAAACATGATTTTTTTTTTCATTAAAATAGATCGGCGTGGACACTTTAAAAGAAGGCTATGAAACCGATAATAAAGAAAATCACTGAACATCGTACTTTTGTAGTATTCTTAGCCGTGTTTGAGTAATAATCAGTCAATAGACTAACAACGGAATTAAGAAAATTTGAGCCGCGTCATGACTAAACCAACATAGTGGGTTTGCGACCAGCATGGATCCAGACCAGCCTGCGCATCCGCACAGTCTGATCAGGATCCATGCTGTTCGCTTACCAACTCTATTACAAGTTGAGAAACTGACAGCGAACAGTATGGATCCTGATCAGACTGCGCGGACGCTCAGGCTGGTCTGGATCCATGCTGGTCGCAAACGCACTATGTTGGTTTTGTCGTGACGCGGCTCATTTGGAGTTTTTCATGGTAATCCGTATGTACAAACAAGCTTTTACAGTAATGTTTCACCTTCGAATACAGGTTAGACAGATATTGTACCGTTAAGCTATATTGTATCACGGCTAAATTAGTTGTTAGATTAGAAAACCCACGTTTGCCGAGTCCCTGATAACATCTTTTTAGGATCACTTTTTTCACAAAAAGAATGAAAAACGTAGTGAGCGAATGATCTGAAATAGACCTAATCTGGAATTAGATCATTATTTCCTGAAATACATAATAATAATAATATAATAATAAAATATATAAAAAATATTAAGCTGACATGTTCTGATAAATGCGTGTACTTAAATATAAAGGTACAGATTTCACCAAAGACTTTAAAGACCTTGAGCACCAAAAAGATTTCACCAAAGATTTTAAAGACGTTGAGCTCCAAAAGCCGGTTCTCAAATGTAAGTGTATTTTTCTCACTAGTCATCACAGACGCATTAAATAAACTTTTAACAGTCGCAGCGATCTACTCCTATACTTGATATTTAGTAACAAACCGACTTTTTATTTTAATATCTCCAAAATTGTTGAAAAGGAAATGTTTTATTGAAATATTCAAAAGTGATATTCATGAAATTATGTTAAATATTATTCTAAACTTACGTATTTATTTATAATTGAAATAGCTAACATGCCCTCTGCTCAAAATCGGATGGATTTTATTTTATTTATTTAGGATGGGAAGGGGGAGGGGGCGAAGATACAAAGCTATGGGAAAATTGATTTATTACTAAGGTAAAAGTTATAACAAAATTGACTGGAATGTGATTGAATTATCTAACTTTATTCTATTCCCTGTTTAAACACCCCATGTGCTTTTTAATCTAAAACTTCAAAAACAGACTTTTCATCGTGTCTTTTGGTTGATGCTTCTTTCCAGCACAAGGCTATGACGTACTTTTAAACAGTTACATGAGAGCCGGAAGTTCTTTAACTGGTATGGTTTTCGGATATAGATCAGATTCGTTTTATGTATACGAACCCTTGTGGAAAATCTCACAGTGGACTTATTTGCATGGTAATAGCGCGGTATGTAAAGCTGATCGTCTAGAATGCAGGTATGTGGCAGGTTATATGCTCAAGCCGTCTCGTGAACATTATTTTAAATGGATTTAACTCACTACATACAATGTTGGAGTCGCTAGTAGAAATCATGATCCGAAAGTAGAAACGCTCTTTTTCTTCGATTTTTTAACATTTTTATTCATTATCGTACATAAGTCGGTGTGAGAAGATTAATTAGATAGTGCATTTTGGCGGGTGAAAAGGCAAGTTTATAGCATTTTGATTTAAATGATTCAAGCGTCTTGTCCGGTATATACCGGAATACCAAGTGCATTTTGGCGGGTGAAAAGGCAAGTATTTAAATCATTCAAGCGTCTTGTCCGGTATATACCGTAATACCATATTTAGTGTGATAGTCTCACTCATGTAATATATTCTTACGAAATATCTGTCAGTGACATCATATGCTTCTTTATAAATTATGATTTTTGTGTAAAAAATTTGCAGAGTGTTTTGTTCAAAAATTGTCTGTCTTTTGTATATTTTCTATCAGACATGTGGAGCCAGGGACAGAATATCAAGACAAGGCATCTGCTGACAAAAAGTAAATATTTTTATGTTTATGCATGTTAATGCAAAAAAAGCAAACGTTGTCCTTTAATCAGCTAAATTAATACCATGTATTTAACCAGCTTTGAATTTGGATGGACCATTTGAAATATCGGGTATTTCAAGTTAAAAATAGAAAATTTGAGCTACTTCCGGTGTCAAAAGGAAACATGACCTTGATATGTAAAGAGCTCAAACCTACCTGATTTTTCTTACATAATGAGAAAGAGGCCTTAGTCTCTTAATTTTAGGAAGAAATATGTCTAAAATTAATGATTTGGGAAGTAAAAAAATGCTCAGCCTGGTGTCAGTTTAGAAGTTTAGGAAAATTGCTTGGTTTAAAGGATTTTATTGTGAACAGGTCATTTGTAGATATCTGTTTTATAATTTAAACAATCACTGCTCAAAATCACCGAGTCGAGCAGCAGAAACCTTGAACATAAGACCACCTTTCTGATTTGAGCCGCGTCACGACAAAACCAACAAAGTGCGTTTGCGTCCAGCATGGATCCAGACCAGCCTGCGCATCCGCGCAGTCTGATAAGGATCCATGCTGTTCAATTACCAACCATATTACAAGTAGAGAAACTGATAGCGAACAGCATGGATCCTGATCAGACTGCGCTGATGTGCAGGCTGGTCTGGATCCATGCTGGTCGCAAACCCACTATGTTGGTTTTGACATGGCGCGGCTCATTTGTTTTTTTAATGTCTATTTAAATCAATACGTCTCCTGATTTTTTATTTTACTTTGTGCAACATTATACTTATAATGTTTATTTGCTCCATACTCTTTGTATTTCGTATATTAGCTTTCTTATACGTAAATTCTGTGGCAAATGTGCTGCTCAGAGACGTGTATATCCTTCAAGATCAGAAAACAAAAATCAAAATGAAGTTGTTGGAAAATGCAAGCGAATGTCTTTGACGTTTGACGTGCGCCGCGAATCAAATCGTCACCATGGTAGTAATGGTTTCATTTTGTCGTTTGTTGATATTTTTCTATGTAAACTTGTGAAAAATTTGTCCATTATATGGGTTTATCACATATCAAAATATCAAATTCGTACTTTTTTATTTGGCTTTTAAACAATCTTGTCGAAGAATATTAGGACAACCCACATACATGTCAGATTATAGAAACAGTTACCTCTCACACGATCCAATCACCTCTTTAAGCTTTATTCTATCGTCAACACTTATTAAAAATCCACGTAATTAAGGATGTAACAACTCTAACGTGAAATTTAATATATGTATATAACTATTCTTCTAAAGCAATTTTCAAGCATCCAAGAATTTGTTCAATATGTATTGCAAATGTTTCAGCTTATTGTGTGTAATAATTGAAATATATCCGAAAAACTGGGCTAAGGCTTTATGGAAAATAAACTTTTAATTACCTCCCTTTACTTACATAAAATGTAAATTCGGTAATATATTTACAAATAAAGCTTTTTGGAACTTTCATTATTGATAAATCTTCATTTGAGCATCATTTTTATGATATAAATCCATAAACATTTTGAGTTACAGAATTGAATTCAGTGATTCTAAAGTATAATTCAAGAGTATTGTTACGACATTGTATACTACGGAATAGTTAAAAGGCATTCAAAAAGTGTAAGTCGGTTGATTGTAATTTGATTTAAATACACGTTTTAATACAAACCAATAATGTTCACAAAAACTAGAAGAATCGTTATTTTGCCAAACCGATTCTCTATATACTTGAAGTATGTTACGGCCTAAATGTACCTTTTCTTTTTTTGTAAAACATTTATCTTTTTGACAACAATTCGTTTAAACAAAAAACTTCAAGCATTTTGATAAAAGGGAGTAAAAATGACAATACATGACCTTGTCTTTCTGAATAAAATGAACTGAATTGTGTTAAAACATCTAATCAAAGCGAAAAAAAAATCGACCGTCTTACATCTTATGATCGCACTAAATAGAGGCCCTTTATTGATTCCGTAGTTATTAGAGCTGTCATCGATAGAGACAATATCGATCTATCGTTGATATTTTTTGCCTATCAATAATCGATACACATTAAAAAATCTATACTTTTGACTAATTAATTAAATGTCTAGAAATTATAAAAATTCACCCAAAACATATACAGAAGCAGTTATTTATGTCTAATGTTATGCTTTTGTCATATCGTGGAAATATATCATAGCAATGGTGAAAAAAAATATTGTCTGGAAAAAAAATTTGCAGTGGACAATAGACTGTACAAAACATGTTTTAAACTGAAATCATTTAAACAGGTATGAAAGTGAACGACAGAGAAGTAATTACAGGTATTATCGATATATCGATATATCGTTGATATGCTTTGCACTAAAATCAATGACAGCCCTAGTAGTTATCATTATTTTGAAATCTTTGATAAATCGCATTCTGAAAGTTAATTACCGTGAACTATTGATAAACAGAGTTCTTGTTTCAGGCGACCTCCTGGTTCTCTGGTGATAGCTAAAAATATCTTACACAATACATACGATTGTCAGTTCCAGGACTATGAACGCATGGTTTTTGAACCTTTAGTTACAGCCAAATTTGGAGGTAAGTTGTCATGACAAACATAAAACAGAGAAAAAGGGTACAAGTTCGGAAAAGGGATTTTAGTGAGATTATGAGATAAAAGACGACTGATTTTGGTTCGAATTAATCAGATCAATTCTTTTATTCACAAAGACTAGACCATTTTTTCGTCTTGTTGTCACTTTACTCAAAATGCTTCAAGTTTCTAGTCAATGCGGAGTGGGTTTTTTTTGTTTGTTTTTTTTTTATTTAAAAGACAAATGCTTTTCAAAAGAGGAAAAGTAACCTTTTCGCGACTACACGCCTGGTAAACAAAAGAGCTACATCTTTCTGAGGTATACGGTAAAAATCGATCTATCGCTACTTCCAGGCTAGTGCATATCGCTAAAATCGGTTGTCAAGTGTTGGACATCATGTTTTTATATATTTTATAAAGTCTACACCAAATATCGAATTTCTGAGAATGCTATGCCATGCAGCTTTGATTAAGATTTGCAGAAAACGTAAAGTTGTTAAAATTTGTGTTTGAAAAGTAGTTGTGGTTAGCGAATTTATCGTTGAAATTGACCGTTTCATCACTATGAGGTGAAGACTTTATGGCTTATAAAACTCATTTTGGTCGTCGGAACACCAAAAATAAGAACGGGAGTCGAAATGAAACAAATTTAATTAACGAAAATGTAGATATTCTTTTTTCATGAAATTTATTTAATGTAGCTTGAACTGTGTGTCAGCGTGCGAAGTTGTTGCAACTAACTAGAACTTCCAGGATGTATTCTTGATCTTTTGATTAACTAATCTGAGCTGCATCACGACAAAACCACATAATGCGTTTGCGACCAGCATCCGCGCAGTTTGATCAGGATCCATGCTGTTTGCTATCAGTTTCTCTACTTGTAATAGGGTTTGTAAGCGAACAGCATGGATCCTGATCAGACTGCGCGGATGCGCAGGCTGGTCTGGATCCATGGCTTGATCGCAAACCCATTATGTTGGTTTTGTCGTGACACGGCTCATATGTAAACAGGATCTCCTGTGTTGCCGTTTGAAGACCCCAATATCAGTGCATGTTAAACGTACCACTCCTCCTCATGCTTACGCTTCAAATGCAGTTAAATGACACGTAAATTCTTATTTGACCAATCAGTTGTAAAAAGTCGTCTAAACATAGACAAACGGTAACACGAGTTTAGAAAGGTCAATAACAGGTGCACGACTTGAAAACAAGACAATAGTCCTGTTTTGTCTTAAGTTACAACGTTTTGATTTCCATGCAGGATAAGACAAATATTCTGTTTGTTTAAAAGGTCAAATAAACATGGACAGATTTAAGAATCTTACACCTTATCTATACTTATAAAGGAATCAAGTTTGTTCTATTCGTTATAAATATGGACCTGCTATGTTCTTCAAAAAACTTAATTTTTTTTTTTTCGTATTGAATATTACATGTATACAAAAGAAGGATGCGGCCTCGACGATCGTTGTCATGCGACTATGTGTACGTTGTCTTGTAGGTCCTGACTTCTACAATTGAGCCGCGTCAATGACAAAAACCAACATAGGGCGTTTGCGACCAGCAATGGATCCAACCAGCCTGCGCATTTCCGCCGTAAGTAGTCTGATCAAGATCCATGCGTGTTCGCTATTCAGTTTATTCTACTTGTAATAGGGTTGGTAAGCAAACCAGGCATGGATTTCCTGATCAGAACTGCGCGGATGCTCCGGCTGGTCTGGATCCATGCTGGTCGCAAACGCACTATGTTGGTATTGTCTTGACGCGGCTCAATTATAAACGCATGGAGGAGTGACATGACATTATACTTTACGCATGCATTCGTGCAACTCCAATAACTGACCTGCACATCATAGTGACAAAATTTTAGATTTACAATAAATAAACTGCATGAGAACAAATCAAATTGCAAAAATGCTGTTTTAAGACAGTTTTTGACACAATCCATGACAGATATATTGAAATTTCTATCTTGACTGTCGTGCATGTATTGACGTTCAAAGACAAAACAAGATCAAACTTCACATTAATGCCATAACCTTCTTATTCCTAACCATGTTCTAAGCGAACTCCTTCACGAAATTCTTAGCGCTAACGTATACCAACGTTAACTTTGTATTGTCATACATATACGAGTAGACAACTCATCTTACAACATGCGTATGCTGTCTTATGAAATAGCGTATACATATAAACATATAGACATTTGGTAAGATGTCAACATGAGGTTTTAATCAGTCAGGTTATAAGAATTCTTTCTACTTTTGGACCTTGAAATTCGTGACTGAATTAGCTGTTAAATTGGTGTTGTTTTTGTTTGGGTAATACACTTATCTATGGTGGCTGATTTGCGCCATGTCGAATATTTGTTTGGCAGCGAGACAGAGGAAAATATGAAAATACGACAAAATCATCGCCTTGTCGAAATTTCGTGCTTTCGCTTTTCGCTCCGCTCGCTAGGCGTTAAATATCATCACAAAAAGTACGACAAAGTGACATCTTTTCGTACTTTTGCTCTGCTGGGAACAAGGCAAAAACAATAGATACCGACAAAGTGACTACTTTCTCTCTACAGTCGCTTGTTATGCACTAATCATTTTAGCTGTTTAACTGTCCTTTTGATTTTTCTTATTAATGTGAAACAAACAGTTTTATATAATTAAACATTAAATCATTGAGAAACTTATGCAACGATATTAGAAGTTTTACAAATTAATGTGCTAGACATGCTTTAAATCTCGATTAAACTGTATTTTATATTTTTCCATTAACAGGTCCAAGCTGGAATACAATGAGAGAGTGTCTGAAACACAAGAGTAAATATAAGACATGTTTTCAACGACATATGCCAAAAAAGTGTAAAGATTCTACACATAAAGTCACAAAAGTATTACGACTTACAACAGACCTATTGGCGCCTGTTCTGCAGTCACGTGACAATCTCAAGGCCATTCATCTCTTCAGAGATCCACGTGCCATTATTAATTCTAGAATTGAGACCGATTGGTACCCTGCAGGCACGGAAAAGTTGGTTATAGAAAACGCTGAATCATTGTGCAATAAAATGCTTTACGATTTTCGCGAAGGTCAAAAAGTGCAAAAATTATTCCCAGATAGATTCAGATTTATTTATTACGAAGATTTTAGCGTTGATGTTTTAAACAAGTCTAAAATATTATATAACTATTTAGGTATGACTGAAAATGATAAATATTATCCGGAAATCATTAAATATCCGGCTGCTAAGAACGCAGCATCTGTTGAGACGGAGCGAAAGAAAAATACAGCATATTGGTGGAGAAAAACTTTTAAATGGGAACTTGTTGAGAAAATGGAGGAAATATGCAAGGATGTTTATAAAGAACTTGGCTATAAATCCTTTTCAAATATACAGGAATATAGCGACTTGTCAATACCCAGTGTAGTCATACCAAAAGAGTATTTGATCGTTTGATGCTAGAGTTTTATTTTAGAAATAATGTTAAATATAAGAGTTATGTGGTTTGAATGGTGCGCGGGTTATTGGTAAGATGCGCAGAATTTGCCT
>NW_026865192.1:0-100514 GCF_026571515.1 Ruditapes philippinarum
CCCCTTTTATTAAGACATTGGAAAAAAAAATTTTTCTAAGCTGTTTGGGAAAAATATGGTTAGATTTTTGCTAAAAAATTTTGCAAAAAAAAAAAAAAAAAAAACCTTTAAAATTGTCATTGAAATATATAAGGAGATATACTATGCTCATCTCTGAATTAAAAAATACTTCTTTGAAAAAATTTATTAAAATTTTTATGAAATGTCCAATATAAATACGGAATGCACAAACTATGGTTGGAAAGTGCCTCCTAGTACTGGTAAGTCCATGTGGTCCAGTTTTTCCCGCTATAGTATATGCTTAATGGGGGTCATCCCCCCTTTAGACGCAAAAAGCACTTTCGATGCCGAGAAAGGAGCCGGACTGGCACAAGCATTCCCTTAATTAAATGGTTAATTTTTAAAACACAAAATGTGATAATTTCCTTAATGAAATTTTCCCACGGAGTATTAACCAAAAATATGAATGTTGATCAAAAAAAAAAGGGAGGGTAGCCCTGAAGAGGGGGGGCAAAAAAAAGGGCCCCTTTTTTTAAAGCCGTCACTTTCTACTAGGTTACACCCCCTAGCTCATTTTTTTCATCGCCCTTCCTATTTCTCTAGCACCCCTTTCTAATTTAACCCAGGACTGGGCAGCTGTTCAATTGCGATGCCCCCCCGGGGGTTATTTTGGTCTAAGGATACCCTTTTCCCCGGGTTGATTTTTGGGGTAAGGTTTTCAAGCTTAAAATTCCCCCGCGATGCCCTAGGTCTCCCAACGTGCACGTACAACCGGGGGGGATCAAAAGACTGCTGTTTTTTTTACGTGTTTACTCATAGTTTAAATTTTGAACCCCTAAGGGCTTTTTTTTGTATTTTCTCAAATACTTTTTTTTTTTAAAAATTTACAAAGAAAACTGTATTAGAAATTTTTTTCAGTTCTTTAAAAATATAAATTTGAGAATAATAATTTTTTTACTGAGTATTTTGTAAAACTGCTTCACAAACAATTTTAAGTGTTGCTTTTTTTTCACGCATTTTAAAAGGGATGAGTAAAATAGATAATACGTCGATTTTGTTCAAAAACAAAAAGGATTTTTCGATTATTAAAAAATTACCAATTGTTTTGTACTTGTTAAAACGCTGACTTGTCTTACTTAAAAAATTTAAAATTTATAAGAAAAATTTTAATAATTTTTCATTGCTATTAACGGAATAAATTAATCGGGTTTAAATTTTGTTAGCTGTTCTTTAAAATCATCTCGTTTCTATATTTCTATTTAAAAATTTTTCAAAATAGATTTTTTATGGTTTCACCCAAACGTTGTTATAAAAATTGATCTTTTTCAAAATAAATGCTTGCATAGCTTTAATGGTCGTGAAATGGTTAATGGTATCCCGCAGTACATTATATTGTAGGGATTTTTAAAACCCCGTTTAAATATGTCGGAATTTATCATAATAGGGTTATTACATTGAGTATCTTTATATGGTATGCCGGCCAAAGATCACGTGACCCATATGGATGCCCCGGTAAAGCACGTGATCAAATGTGATCCGGTCCAGTAATAGATAAAATCTTAAAAAAATGACCCTTTTTTTTGTTACATACGTTCATAGAATTTAAAAAATTTTTGTTAAAGCCAAATATGCCCTAAAAAAGCTACCAATTTTATTTCTCAAAACTTTTGGGTTTTGGTATTTTTAAGTTTTTTAAAGAATTTTGCAAACAGGTTTTATTGCAAAAACACTCTTTTGGAAACGTATAATTTGGTGCATAACGTTTTGTATGGAATTTAAAAAATTACTTTTGTACATTTTTGATACCTTTTTTGACCATTACTTCCCTTCAGCGTTTTTCTCACTGTTAAAATCTTACATGTTTTATAATTCCCTTCATTATTCCCAAAAAATTTTAAAAAAATGTTTGACAGTTCTAAGAAAAAATGTTTTTGATTTTGAGGCAAATTTGTTTTAAAACTTTTTTTAATTAATATTTTATTACGCCTTTAACTTTTTAAATTCTAGAAAGACCAAGAACTTACAAATAAAAATAAAATGTTTTTTTTGCGGGGACATTACAATTTACAGGATTTGACCCCTTTTTCCGGACACCGCCCGCCCCAGCCAATTAAAGCGTAGAATTTAAAACCATATAACAAAAAGGACGACAAAAAACCTCAAAAGGGGCGCCTAAAGGGGGAAAAAATCCGCCATGTTTTTTTCGGGTTACTATAGATTTGAAAAAACTACTATGTACGAATATCGAAACCATTTGTAGGCTCTTTTGGGGGAAAAATATATGGAAAATTTCTCTTAAAAAAAATACCTTTTGCTCATTGTCCAGGAAAAAAGGTTATTAGAAAAAAATTTTTCGAAAAACCCGTCTGAAAAGGCGTTTTTGCATTTTGGAAATGCTTATTTTTCTTGTTTTTACTTTATTTTGGTTATAAACAAAATCCGTATTCCCGGGAAATTCTGACCACACGGAAGAGCGTGGGTCACGGAGTTTGGGGATTGTACGAGAAATACAAGGGACATAAACAACCGTCAGTTGATCAAATGAAAGGGTGGTTTAGGTAAGCCACGCTAAAACATTTTAACAGGGATTATTGGTATGGTGGTTTGGTTTATTTTTTAGGTTTTTGAACTACTAAACATCAGCTAATAAGACGTTGTTGTGTGCAAAGGCTGGTTTACTTTTTCACTTTGTTTGCCCAAATTTTAGCCAATGCATGGGTTTTTTTACAGATTTCTTTTCCCATATATGCATGTTTTTAAATTTCGCAATTTAACCCCGGGAAAGTACCAAATTTGAGGGAGGGAAATATTAAAAAAGGGGAAACCCTGTGGGGCAACAGTCGCAAAAAAATTATTGAGACTCAACAAATTTTTTTCTGCAAGTCAACAATGGATATTTACAAAATAATAAAACATAAAAAAAATATTGCAAACAATGTATTTGTATTAAAACCCAAATTAATTTTGCAGTTTATTTTTTCCCAAAGGTAAATATTGCCCGGGAAAAAGAATGGGAAATTGATATCTTAAAGTTAAATAAAGTATGGATCGAACTTTAAAAACTTTGGCTTCAAAATTTGGAAAATTTTAATTGTACAGCAGGGTTAAAATGGCCTTTTAGTCCCCCCCCCCTTGAACAAAAGTAAGCGTTCGGTGGGGTGGGGGATTCAATAGTCTATTATTTGAAACAATAATTTTTTTAAAAAAAAGGGGGATAACATTAAAATGTTTTTAATTTAAAGTTTTCATTAATATGAAAAAAAATTTTTTAGCTAATTTGGGAATGAGCCTCAAAATGGCTTTAAACCTTAAGGAGATCATTAATTTGGGGTTTTTGCAATTATTTATGGGTTCATCATTTTTTTTTAATAATTACCGATTTAATCGTATTTATAAAGCAAGGAGTATTTCTTCACAAAAACTTGTTTCACCTCTATTTTAAAATTTCCCCTACAAATCAAGTTTCGCGAAAATATATTTTAAAATGGCGACAATCAATGTTAATACAGTGTTTATTACTAGACAAGCGGGGAAATTCTATTGAAAATACGCTTTTAAAAAACCCAAAGGGGCTGTTTTGGGAAATGATAAAACCGCAGTTCTATGGGGAAAAACATCTCCGCGTTCGCTTTTTGTTTATCTTGACAGTTTGAAAAAATACAAATAAACTCCCGTTACAATTTCTAATTAACTTTGCTTAAAAACAGAAAAAAACGTCTTTGCATTCGTAAATGGCGGATGAATATTTTATAAGTGTTCTTTTCATATCCAGGGTTATTAAAGAAAAAAAAAATATTTTTCTTTACTCGGGACGTTAGGCTAGTGGGTTCCCTAAAATATTCTGTAGAAAAAAAAACTTTTCTAAAAAATCACCGTAAAACATTCATCAGTATATTTTAGGGTGAAGTACTTTAATGTGAGTATTTTCTCGTTTGAGGACAATAATGTAAAAAACAGCTATGTAGTCGATAGGCGGAAAAAATTTTACCTAAATAAACGCCATTTTATATCGAATGTTCCGGATGTGATCTGACCCCCTAAATTTTTCCCCCATATGCATTGTTTAAAAAGCAAGGTCATCATGGTTGTTTTTTTTTATAATAATAAACAATTTCTTGTTATGACAAAACCTTGCTAGGGGGAAATTTTGTCCGGAATAAAAATACATCTGCCATATTTATCATGCATGAATAAGCATGTTGAAATAACCTTATTGAATAGTTCAAATTTTACATAAAAAAGATACGATTTTTGCTCTTGCTTTTCCAATAAATTAGCAATTCTGTTCAATGATTTTGTATAACGCCATCAGTTTTATGGAAAGGGCCCACCCTGACATCCGCGGAATCTGCCCATTTTTTTTTATATCTTTGACTGCTTTTAGAATGTAATCTTATATCCCCAACCTAAGTATTAAAATTCCCAAAAATGTAACTGGCCTGTCCAAAGGGTTAAAATTTTTAAAAAATTTTATTATAGCAAGCACAGAAAAAACCCCTATAGAAATATAACTCGTGAAGAAAAACAGCCACCACGTGCATTTCCGTGCATATTTTTTCTCGTTAAAATTTTTTTTTCCCTTTATCAAAATACCAAACTGTATTAAATATTTACGTACAAGTCATTGGGGAAAAGGGGTTTTTATCTCTTCTCAGACATATTACGAGTTTTATTTCTGTATAAATAATCGCGATTAAAAAAGGTAAAAAAGATAAAGTGTGATGCCCCCCCATAGATGAAAATTTGACAAGTAAAAAAAGCGACGATCCTTTTTGGGCATTCCCCGAAAAATAAATTCCTACTTTTACACTCCAAGAGGGAGATTTTTTCAAGCTAATCATATTAAAACTATTTCAAGTCTATTTTGACGCTGTCCGGTTTGATTCTTCAAAACTATTATCCGCATTTAGGGGGGATAAATCTAAAAAGGGGTGTGCAAAAAATCCATAAAAAAGAAAAATTCGTTTTAGCATTTCATCCGACCCCAAATTAAAAATAAAAAATAACAACATTTTTAAATATTGTGTGAGTGTATTTTTGTGAAAAAAATCCGCTTTTTTAGATCATTTAAACGCAGTTTTATAGATATTTTATCAAATTTTCGCATGTGAAATATAACCTATAAAGAAAGCAAAAAAGTTTTCAAATATTAAAACATGATTTTAAAGAAACAGGACCCTTGACAGATAGGGTTTAAAATTCTTTAAAAAATCGGTTGTTCTGTCGTATACGTCCCAAAATGATAGATTTTTTTAAAAATAATTCCTTTATATAATAAATGCCATAAAATATTTTAAGTGCGACCGTCGGGTTTCGATAAGTCAGTTTGTTTTTAAATTGAAAAATTTTAATTTCGATTTGTGTTTGCCTTATTTGATATATACAGGCATTGGCTTTTAATTTTTAACAGCAGTGAAATATTGAAATTTACAGGGAATTAAATCGTCAGTTTTAAACAATGGTAAACTTGTACATGGTATCGAAATTGATATTGCGTTTTTAATTGCGATTCCACACGGCCTACTAAAGAAATTCAAGATTAGCCACACAAAAAGAGAGAGGAAAATTTGTTTAAAATGAGCTGAATTTGATTTGTTGTAATAATGACCTTTCATCTTTAAATGGAACTACTTTCAGTGGTTTACCGGATGCGGTGATGCGGTTGGCCCCTGTATAACCGGAAAATCCGGTTCTCTTGTCCGTGAGTTCAAAAGGGGCAGATGGCCCATCAACGCTTTACAGTTTTAACTATAGTTCAGTTACCTATCCCGTGACATGCCAGAATTGTAGAAATGATCTTGACCCTAAATAGAAATGACCTTGTACCTTGTAGAAATGACCTTGACCTTTAGTCATTAGATTCAGTAGTTTCCAAGACTTTTCCGGCACTTTGAAAGGTGATATTCAGTCAAAACAAAACTATTTTGTCTTTTATTTTCAGAGTAGTTTTTGGAACTTTGAAAAAACTTAACTTTAAGGATACGGCCCCCCTTCTTTAGCATGTATGCGAGCCGCTATATTGGTAATTCCCTAAATAATGACGTCTCAGTGGGAAAAACCCTTTCTCACATGATGAAAATGTACTAAAATTAGGTATTACTTATACTTTAGTAAGTTGTCGAAAGAAGGCGAGAGAGGTTTTATAACTGGATTATTAAAGGGTCCGTTGGGTTATCCTTAATTTTGAAAAAAAAATCTGAATATTTGTCTACTTTGTTATCTTTACTTTACTACTAGGAAAAAGTGTCGGAAAAACGGTCTGTATATGAACTTTTGTTTTCAGCTATAGACAGATCATCGGTTTTTTAAAATAGATTGAGTGAATTTGCAGTTTAGATATTAACCCCTTTATACTTTCAGTTTGATTAGTAAATTGTAACACGGGTTTTGTTTTCTCAAAAGCTTCATCTGATTTTAATCCAAAGGCCCATAAACCCCGAAAAATTTGCAATACCTACTTATTATATATTTTTCGAGTCCTTAATGGCAGTATCTTATAGCTGAACTTTTTTGTTTCTACTTGCTCTTTCTTTGGCATTTAGATTGATTTAGTATAGCATGTATTTAGATCTAAGTGTTAAAGAATTTTGAATGAAGAACTTAATATCACTTTGTTTTTGTTTTGTTAATTACTGAAAATACATGTACAAATTATTTCAAATTCAACACTTACATTCTTATATGATAAGCAGTTAAAATCTCATAGTCAAATTTTCAAAGTTTTTAAAAAATCGGTAAAAAATACATGAAATAGACGTTAAAATTTTATTTTAAGTTTTTTTTAAAACTCTCATTATGCTTCAAAAATTTTCTTTGGTTTTTTTTTTCAGACTAAAATACAAGAAAATTTCTTTATTAAAAAAAATTTTGAAAAATTTTTTTGTTCTTTGTCAAAGATTTTTTTAATTTATTTTATTAAAAAATCGAAAAACAATATTCTTTTGAAAATAGTTCATTAATGAACATAATTAAAAAAGGGCTTTTCTTTTCCGTATAAAAAAATCACTTTAAAAATTTTTAGAATTTTTAATTAAAGTAAAAATTTAGTTTTCAAAAAATAAGATTTGAAAGTATTTTCGAATCTTTTTTTCCCAATTTCCAGGCAAAAATTTTTTTACCTTAAAGAGACTTTTTATACGTATATTTATTTAATTGAATTCCCGTCTTTTGGTTTTTTCCAAAAATTTTGGGAAAAACGGATAGACCGTTTAGAGTCTTCAATGTACTAAATTGAAGTGACCTATTCATCTATGCTACAGGATTATTATCTATTATTATTTTACTAGAAATAACTACATTTTTGATCGAACGAGTAGCTACCTATGGTCATAGTTCATTAGACCTATTTTATCACCCGTTATGTTTTCTGTTTTTTATTTATTTAACCTAGTGTATACAGGCTCGGGCGATTCCTTAGCTTACTGCTTTGACTCCAAGTCCGGAGCTCTCAGGCGGACCTTTGCGGGACATAACGTAGCTATAACTTCCCTTCAGGTAAACTAGTTAGTTTTTGTTTTGTTTTTATTTTAAACCACAATAATCCTGTCCACTTATATCACCCCTACCTTAGGTTTTTAGCATTGTTTCAAAGAAAACGTGTCACAGCACCAAGACTTTTTTTTTTAATTTTAGATGAATCGTTTATTAAAGGTATATGTATATATTTCTTATAAGTATAATATTTATGCTCTGTAAAGTTTAATATCGAAGAAAACAGGCGTGGATCGGACTCACCTGTGTAGATCTTTTGAAAATAGGATGGTAGTTTTTTTAAATTACACTTGTAATTTCGTATGTTCAATATTTTGTCTCTTTGAAACATGCAAAAAAGTTATTTGAAGGTCGCCAATCTGTTGTTTTTTTTCTGTTTTGCAGGCAATTAACAGACCAGTAACAATTACAGCATTTTTTATACATGTATTATTATAAAATCTATAAATAGCTTTGAAATGCATTTCTCTGATTGGCTGAGGAGTAACTATTTGTAATAAAAAAGGCATGTTTTGGCAACATGGAATGTAGTGGTCCAGGGCATGTTCGCCCCCATTACCAGGGTACGATATAAGGCCCTTTCCCAATCCAAATAACCGCTTTTCCCCAAATTAAAAAAACTGCCCAAAAAATCTGTTTAAAGTAATGAGGAAAATTGAACTACATGTATTTTAATTTTTTAAGATTTTACAGATTCTGTGGTCATAAACACTTTTTTTAGTATTTTTGCAATATGATTTTTCTGGAATTGCGGATTTAGCAAATGACATGAACAAGTATTATTGACCGAGACCTAAATCAAATGGTACAAAAAATATTAAAAAAATAGTCCCACTAAGTAAAATAACGTCATATGGACTTTTATTTTTAGATTTTAAGTATTTTAAAGAAGGGTAGCAAATAAATAGATGTGACGCATTTTGAAAAAAAACTGTCCAAGAAACAACAACAAAAAAAAGTGATAATTTTTTCCTAAAAATTCTAATTTTTATGTCCTCAAAATAACCGTATCGTTAATCACTCTGTTTTATATAACGTACACTTATATTATAAAAATAATATAAATATATAATATTAATATATTATAAATGTTAATTTCACAGATTGTTTGAAGGCCGTCTGTTCACCGGTTCGTATGATGGCGCGTAAAGTTTGGGACATTACTGGAATCAACGATGACACTGCTTTTGGTATTTATTTGATATTTCTTTTAAAAGATAAATATCTTTTCATTGTTAAGCAATTACAAAATGGCTACAAATGAACGTATTAAACCCAAAGAGTAATCTTGCAAAAGATTTTTCAAAACCATAACAAAATTTAGGTTTTACTTTTTAGGGTAATTTAAAAACCGGGGTGAAATCTGGGGAAAAAAGGGGATGATTTAGGTTGTTAAATTTTGCGGGCTATCGTTGGAAAATAGATAGTGGTTCGTCGCTCTTGTAAGTTGTACAGGCAGTACCTTTAAAAAGTGTAAAAAAAGCGAATAGTGTGTAAACAAAAGTTCAAAAATAAATAATTTTTTATGTCAGCGCTTAAACTTGGTAATTACAGACATTGATTGAAATCTCATAAGAAATACTATTTTAGTCATAATCAAAAGTTTTTAATATTAAATAACAAATTTCAAAAAAATACATTATCTTTTAAAAAGTTTTTTTTAAACCGTGTTTTGAAAAGGGAAACTGTTTTAACCAATGTGTGTTGTTAGATACTGTAGTTTTTATTTATTTCGGGATAATTTTATTTTTTACACATACATGTATATTAACCATGGTGTTTAAAAACCGCTAATATGCCACATGCGGAAAATTTTAAACAGCAAAAAAATATGGAACATTGCGCCAAACTTTTATCAAAATTTATGGATGGTTTACCCCTTTAAATTAATCGTACACAATAACTGTTTTCCCATGGCAGCAAATTTTTTTTAAAAAAAAAATATGCATGAGGCATGTGTCACTTTGTCAACTTTATCATTTTTGTTTAGAAACAGTTTCTAAAAAATTTTTTTTAACATTTGAATAATTTTTTTAAAGGATAATAATGAACAATTGGATGTTTTGGGACTAATGACCGTTTATTGGGATTTCTGTTAAGTTTTTTCTGTTGTTATTCTTTTTCCCATTTAAAAATTTTGGAGTTTAAAATATTTTTTCCCAAATTTCCTCCCCAGGTTTCTTACCCAAAAAATTAGTCAAATTTTGGGTTCTTAATTTTTCCCCCAAAATCCAGTTAAGTTTGACCAAAAAAACAGCAAAAAGATTGTTTTTTTTTTGCCCAAAAAAGAATTCCCAAAACAAGTAAATGAATAAAATTTTTTCAAAATTTAAAGAGGTTTTACTTGTAAAAAATAAATTTTTTTTGTGCAAAATTATTTTTTTACAACCCCCTAATATTTGCTTTTTGGTTTTACCCGGGGTAAAATTAATTAGTTTCTTATTTTTCTTTTTTTTGAATGTAACAAGGCAAAATTATTGGTCTTTTAAAACTTTTAAAGTTTATTCAAAAGCTGAAAGATTATGTTTCCGTTCAGTTAATGAACCTCATACGGGGGTGCGTGGATTGGAAATTTTATCATGGAAAGCCCTTTAAAGAAAAATTAAAATAAATCCGAAAAAAAAAAAATTTTATTAATTTTAGACCATTAAAAAGAAAATAAATGTTAAATATACACGGGGTTTGACGAGCAGTTTTCCCCAAAAAATTTAGGTTATTAAATTTAAATGCTTGAAATTAAAAGGAAAATTTTTAAAAAATGGTCATTGTGCTTATGACCATTTTCAACATTCACAATTATCCGTCATGTTACATCTTCTCTAGTAAATTATGCCTTTTTCCAATCACTTTTACTCAAAATTTCATAAATTTTCAGCTTCAAACATTCGCACTATTTTCTGTATAGTTACACACCAGGGCAAATTACTGCGGTCCTATGCCAGCGTCCGCTTAGTAGCTTCTTAGCAGCACCAGCAGTTTCTGCGTTATCCTTGTCGATTGAACGTTTCGTTTATAACATCGTCCGCTCTCCCATCTCTTGTCATTAAATATCCATACATATTTTATCAATTGAAACCTCTTGTCATTAAATATCCACATATTTTATAAATTTACATGATTTGAGCTTATCATGATAAGTTTGTGTTATTTTATAATAAGATTTTTGTACATGACAATAAAGCATCTGACGTGATTGTTGAAAAGAGAGGTGACCGCAAACATCAGGAAAAATATATGCATTTATTAATGCAAGAAATGCAGAGAAATATGCGTTCCTGAAACGAGCGTTTGTACTTTTTTTTTCTTTTCATTTTTTTCAAAACATTGAATTCCATTGTTAAATTGCTGGTGGTGGTTTGGACTTTGTTGTTTATATTGTTTTAATATTGAAATTCCGCTTTTCAATTTGACATTTTTTTACGTAATGCAAAAAAAAATTGCTTTGTGGTGCATGGGCAAAAACTTTCTTATACATTTTTACAATAAGATTTGACCTTTTTTGTGAAACTCTTTTTATCAATTCAGTGCATGAAATTGTTTGCAGTTGTGACTGGTTAAACGTTTTAATAGCTTTTTGATGTGTTGTAAGTAAACCAATCAAGTTTCTTTCGAAGACTTTGAGAACTTTTGTATGCAATTCAATTCAAGTTATTTACAGAACAGAACAATATTTTATTTTGACTTGTACATAGTACGTACATACATATGTAATACATTGGTCAAAATTCATAATTTAAACAATACATTTTCATACTAATTTTCAATGAATTATAACAAACTTACTATACAACGAGTTTGTTTTAATTTACAACAATAAAAAGGGGGAAAACAATTATGTACTTAAAATATATGATAAAATTAAGTCACTTTGGCGCAAGGCATGGATAAAAAATAAGTTGAGCACTGTCACACCGTATAGGAATACTTCGAACAACTAGTGCACAAATGTTCCTTCACTTCTCATGAACTACAAAGTCCCTCTTGCCTTTTAAATTTCGCAAATTAGGATTTACTCATAGCCTGCTTGCGGCAACTGAACATACCATTGCGAAAAGTGCAGACCAAGAACCATGCCGTCTGTTTATGGCCTTGCACTTATTCGCTATTCAGCCAGAAATTGTCTTTAACAATGTTGAATGATAACAGGTTACCATATTGAATGATGGACAAATCCGTTTGACATAATTATGTGCTGTCTATGTTAATACAATATCAAGGAATATTCAATACTTGATATATCATCTGAGATAGATTGCAATCTATACCCGTGTCTGGACCATATTTTAGATATTTGAATTGTCATTCTCAAAAAGTAATTACATAAAAACAATCCAATACTATTTACATAAAGAATTCAATAATTTCAACGCAAAATAGGATCCAAATAAAATTTGTTTGAAATAAGCTTTATGCTATGCATTTGATTGATATACAGGCTTATTGCTATTAATTATGCCACGTGGTTTGTTGCCACCACAAATGCTACACTATTGCGTATAGTGAATAGTTACCTACCTGCCAAGCCGGGTATATCCAAAATAAGCATTGCTGCGGTCAACAAAAAGCTAGCTTGATTATTCAACTATCATATTGTTTATTCTAAACTATAAAATTATACCAATTATTGAAATATTTGAACATTTTGTCTTCGTATTGTTAAAGATAGGCCTGCAGCTTTTGAAGGTGAACTTATTCTCAACGCCGACAAGGGTAGACGGAGTAAGATACGATTGGTTTCATTCTCTTTTGCAATATTGTTTGTGCCATAATTTTGTAATTGTGCGTGATGTTATCTCTGTTTTCATTGGCTTCTAGGTGTTCTCGTGAATTCTCGAAACTGTCAAACGAGACATGATTCATCGTCGTGTTGGCGCTTTATTTTCTCTGCAATTTACAAGCGTTTAATTGATTGTGCATAATTTTAACGAGAAAATGCCAGCATTTGGCTTTAATTGAATTATTGATTACATTAAATATGCATATCTCTGAATTCATACATTTTGCATGATTAAAATAAAAATAAAATACCGTCGTTTTTTTTTAATTAAAACAAGGAAATATTTTTGTTTTAATTAGCTAAAAATAAAAAACTTATTAAAACATATTATAAGTAAGCTTTCTTTATACCAGCTTACATTACAACCTATATAAAAAGGCGTGTGGTCTATTTTCATATACAAATTATTTTAAAAGCGTGTGTTCTATTTGCATATACACATTATTAAATGAAGAATTATGATACTTGTACATTGTTGCAAAAACACTAAGACAATTTTATTGAGGAAGTAAAAAGTAAAGATGCACTAACTTTTTTTTTTCATATTGCACCTTGTATAGTTTGTATGTATGAAATTTATACACAAAAAATAAATTTGAATGCTATTCTAAATTATGTGGCGTTTGTATATTTATTGTGTTGTGTTTAAATTGCGATATCCAAATGTTCGTACGTTTCAACGATAACAATTTACCGAAATGATAACATAGACGAAATGTCTGTCTGACAAAAAAGGCAAAGACTATATTGAAGCAAAATTTTAGTTAAAAAAGAGAAGCTAATACATATTAAATAACGATGATCTTAGAATGTGTTAAATCTTATTGTAAAATATATACACATTTGTTTTTGAAATGTGAACAATAAACAAATATGAAATACATTGTATTATAGTATGAAACCGTGATGTCTAAAATGTTATAAAACCGTTGTTTCTGATTTTCAAGATAGCAATTTTGACGACGTAGCCTACTTAAGTACAGACTATTTGCTACAAAAGAAATATCACGCATACAGCAAATTTGATATTTTTATTCTAGGAAAGGACGATGACGAAAAGAAGAAAACTAAAGAAAATACTGAGAAGGATCAAATTACTAAAATGGATCAGAATCAGAACGGAATCAGTAACGGTCAAAGCAATAAGATAATGATAGAATAGACGGGAACCAGCCCAATATTGATACTGGGATCCTGCAATGATGTAACGTGAAATTTCATTGTTTTTTTTAGTAACATGTGATAGAATAGACATTAACCAGTCTGGTATTGATGCCGGGATCCAGTAATGATGAAAATGGAAATTTTATTGGCTGCTTCTTTATTTAGTCACGTGTATTTTTCATTTTTGTTTACAAAGCAAAGATTGGCGTATTTTTTTTTATATGAAAGGCGATGGTTTTGGTTTTTGTATTGACTTGAGATTGAAAGTGAAGTTGTTTTTTGTCATTTAGATTTTTTTCACTTGGTTTTAAGTGTTTTATCCTTGTGATGCAGGTGTGCCAGGAAATGAGAGATTTTCGACTGAAAATGATGATGTATTATCAAATACGATTATACATGTATTTAGTACTTAAATTGTAAACTGCATTTGAAAATTAAATTACATTAATTGTCACTTTGTAAACATATTATTTAAAAGTACATATTTAGTTTGCGTATCAGCTACAAATTGTATTTTTTATATATTTTTGTATTTTAAGTACTGAAAATAGTTGAACATCAGATGTGCACGAATGTTTGTCATTAAGCAATTTTATATTTACCAATGGCCGTTTAATCAATTAACCGGGTTTTTATTGTTGTTTATTGTTGTTTGTTTTTGTTGTTGTTTTTCAATATCGATTTCTTTTCAAGAGCGAAAATTTAATGCAATGCCTCGATCTTTTTTAAAGAAATATATATATGTAGCCAATATGGAAATCAACAAAGCAAATCAAAAGTCAAATGTTATGATTTATATTTAATTTAGAACATATAAAGAATGCAAAATTTGTACTTATTTGATTATAAAAGGGATACCGGAATATTGTTCCCATCCTGTTTGTTTTGGTTTTTTTTTTTATTTCATAGGCTCTGAATTTCTGTGAATTTCTGTAACATTTTTGAACAATTTTGATATAAATGTATTTTTAATGTAATTATTGGTCAACAACAAAAAATTTGTTTGGAGCGAAACAGTACTGGTACGAAAGATAATGAATGTTTGATGAGAGTGAAATTTCTGCAATTTATTGTGTTTGTCTTATTCGAGAAATGTCGCGTCTGCACTTTTTAAAGAGCATCTCTGCACATAAATTTCGATACATTTTTGTGCGTTATAAATGCGGGTTTCATTATAATATTTTTCCATTATATTTCCATACTACATATTAACCACTTCATTTCTTTCATTTTGGTATAGTACGTATTACATGTATATATATTTTTCAGTTTAGTTATTGTCAATTTATTACATATTGTACATGTTATGTAAGAAAGTGAGCACGTGTTTGTATCATGAAAAGTTTATTATTATCATTATCATCAGTCATCGCATTTCTTGGGTCGAAATTGTCAGGTGACGAATCATTATACAACATCGTCATTTTGAAATCATTATAATGGCGCCTAATACATGTTGTTTTACATTACACAGTAGCATATTCACGTGTACAACTGAAATATCTCATTTTGTGGGCCTCAGCATATTTTATATTTACATGTAGTTTATTTAAATATAGTACTTAATATCACAATGTGTGTATCAAATATTACTTGTCATAACAAAATTACTAAAACGTTTTCATTTGGTGAAACGCATCAACATTCTGTGCTCGCAAGAACTGTTACAAATTGAATTAATAAGATTTCAATAAATTATTAAGTTATCGGATGTAATATGACGTGCTTGTGATCGCAATGAATCATACACATTTAGTTTAACCTAGCAATAAATGATACAGTGGTTTACACATTGCGCACTGCGGATGATCACGTGACCAAAGTCGTACAGTGGGCTCATAAAATGGCGTCCTAATGATGGCATTGCTAATTTTGCTCAAAATTAGTTTCTTTTACTGAAAACAACGTATTTTAGTACTGTTCGGCCATTGTACTCATCACCCAAACAACTTTTTGACTTTCAGGCCTAAACAGAGAGAGCTACAAAGTAACCAATAACAGAACAGTACGTGGTTTTTATACAGGGGTTCCGTGCGGCCTTGTTTTACATATAAAATTAACGTTAAATGTATGCTTACCTCAATTTCACTGCTTTTACCGAGCGTTTAGGCCGCCATTTTAAGAGCCCATTGTACGATTTTGGTCACGTGATCATCCGCAGTGATTGCGGTTTCATCATTGCTCTTAAAAGTAAAATCTTTGATTGTCGCCAAATCGTCATAGACAGCAGTTTTTGCGATTTTTTAATCATATGAATAGTACCCTTAGAAGAATTTGCTCTGTACTGCATAAAACCATGACAGTCTTAAAATTAATATCTCCTTTTTTCGATAGAGAAAGGGAAACTTTTATAATCAGTTAGTCTCGTTTGCAAAGGCTTCAATTTTGGACTTAAGATTTATTACATGTATATTTTTTAATCAAAATTTAATACATTCTGTTCACCAATCCATATGGAGAACCGTTTTAAAAGTAATTTGCCAAGACTATAAAGTGTTGGTGCAATACACTAAATACGATATTGTGGTATTTGTACCTTTGTCAGAGTTAAATAGTATGCACAATACGTAACTGTAGTGCAGGTATTAGTTACCCGCACTCCAGATCATGCCCATTGATTGGCTCATTTTTCTGGGGTTTACAACAGAGAAAGGGATAGCGATAGAAATATCATATCCAGATGCTCTTTCATTGGTTACCTTTTTTCTTGGGTTTTATTTTGTGACAAAAGGGAACGGGTTTTTATTTTTGCCTATGATACAAAAGAGAAAGAACATCAATGTGATTTATATTTGGATCGTACAAATCAGTTAGCCTCTTGTTTCGATGCTCTTTCGCTATTACATACCGGACAATGCGCTTGAATGTTTAAATGATATGATAAATTTCGCCTTTTCACCGCTGAGGTTGCAAATCATTGTACAATGCATGTTAAATATGTTGATAAAATGTGACTAACCGCACCTTAATTATATCTATGTTATAATTTGTGTTGAACTTTTTATCATAATTGTGAAAAAATGTCAATTCATGTTAGAACTTATTGTTTTTATGATGTTGTCCAAATTGTTATAACTTTTTATGTGAATGTCTCGGTCAAGACTTGGCCAAACTGTTTGTTTCAGATTTAGTACAAAAATAAATGTGTGCTATTTTAGATTTAAGTAACACATTTAAGTGCCAATAAATTAAGAAAAAAAACAACAACAAAATTTGACAATAAAGTATACATTTTTTTCTCTTGAAATTTGACAAACCTGTCAATATTTAACAGACTATAGTCTTGTTAGGGATAGGAAAGTATATAACCTTTGATGACATGCAAACTTTCAAAGCAAGTATTTCTTTAGATTGTAAAATCTCCAGGACTGTTGCTGGCCTTTAAATATTACAAGCAAAAATAATAGATGATCTTGTCTGTGATCTGCCATTTTGGAATTCCCAGTAATGACGTCACAGTGGAAAACAGCCTCTTCTGGGCACAAATGTTATAAAAATAGGTAAACTGTAGAAAGAAGGCATGGCTAGCTTCCAGTTTACAACGGAAATGTTCAAAATTTGTCAATATTTACTGCTTCGTTAGGGTTCGTAATTCTTACCCTTTGTAATTATAGACAGAATTTTATCTCATTGTCCATGTACTTGGATTGACATGTTGGGAGAATTGGATGGTAATGAAACCCGAAACAAACAGTTTGAGCCATTGAATAATTATGTGAGTTTACTGAATAATTGTACTAGCGGGTTCTAGTATAAAGATGGTGTATAATTTACTCATCATTAATTTTCTTTGTGCTGTAGTCAACATTTCATTCTATATGTGTTAGTGAAATATTTCCTAGCTGGTATCGGAATATTGGATTGAAGATAGATTTATCAGCATACAGGTTAAGCAGCATTTCTCTCTGAACCAATATTCTACGAGAAGCCAATACCAAGGCAGTCATCCTTTATTTGAAACAAGATCAAGTTATTTATTAAATTATTTCTTTGCAAATGCTATTGGTCCCATTTCAGAAATGTTGTCTTCAAATCACCGACAACCAATGGCCTTAAGAATATGATAGTTTGATCATTCAACTAACCAATATTGAAATTGTTGGCCTGATGATTCTGGAACCAATACTTTACCTGAAGAAGGTAGATTGTCTTAATTAAAGCAACGCAGTTTAGCAAAATTGGCTGAGGGGTTGTCCTTAAGGGTTGAGGCTTCGGAATTGCAGCCACTGTTTATCCCGAGTGATCGTATGAGGCAACTAAATTAGTTTGATTAACTGGAGTCTATGCATCTCTTAGATCCAGCAGGTGAGGTTGTTTTATGCACCAATTGATAGCTGATAATTATAAAATGTATCTTTTGGTCTTGAATTAAAAATCAAAGAAGAAACCTTCAAGACCTGTGCTGTGTTTTTTAACAAGTAATTATAGTTTTGTAAATACATGTAGAAACATTGTTGACGAAATTTTAATAAAGTATTCTTATTTAGCCTTATACACCTTCAGTCTATCTAAATTATCTTGAATGCATCAAAATATGTGGAGTTACCCCTAACATTGCTAAATTTAGAGAGAAAAAACTTGTCCAGTTTCCATTTTTGGAGCTTTAGGGATGACAAAAAAAAAAGAAATTTGTGGGCCATCATTATAGATTCTGGTGACATTGCCCCAAATGTTCAAGCAAACCTTGCTCCGTATTTGTGGCAAAGGTTAATCAATTTCTGTTCTGGAAATGTTAGGGGTTGGGTCAATGGATTAAACTGCCCATTCAGTTATATTTTTATAATTCTATGTACCATGTAAAGCTTATTAAATTTTTAATATCTTATACAATAGGTTATCTGGCAATGTTAGGGGTTCAGTAAAGGGATAAATACTAGTTTATTAAACTGCCCATTCAGTTATATTATTATAAGTATATGTACTACGTAAGGCCTATACATTTTTAATATCTTATACATTTCTTTAACTACTCTTAGTACTTAATTTCATTTTAACTTTGAAGATCATCTGGAGGAGTGCAGGTTGTATGAAATACCTGCACAATTCTATTCAAATTATCAATTAATATCAATTTTGTTTCATTTTGCTGATCATCTGAAGGTGTTTAGGTTTTAAAAAAACCCTGCTAAAATATATTCAAATTATTGAAAAAATGTCCTTTTGATCAAAATAAGATCTGTGAATAAAAAGTAGCAAAATAAATTTATCCAATTCTTAAATATATTTCAGATATGAAAGAAAATTTTAAAGAAACATTTTACATTAAGTTAAAATAGTAGAAAAAATAATCTGTGATACTGAGAAATTCTTGTTACTGTTCATTAAATAAACTCTCTTAGAAAATCTCTGTCTTGTTTGTTATCAATTTTATTGAACATGTTTGGTTCTAAGTCACTTTCACACTGTAATATGTATACTGTGACTTTTCAGTGTTACTGGTGGAAAAAGGCCCAAGATGCTTATTCAAGCAAAATTTCAGGCACATTTGGTTACACAAGTACCTGCCATGCAGTATTACAGACTCATTTATGATTTTGGCATCTGCATGTGTACCCTCAATATGTACAATATTTCTGGCATTTTTTGGTACAGGTTTACTAATTCATATGCATTTTGGCAAGAGTGCACCCTCAATACAATATTTCAGACTCAGTTTGGACTTGTGTACCCACAACTCAATATATCAAGACCCATTTGGGTACAAGAGTACCCTCAAGACTAATTTGGGTATCATAGTACCCTCAAGACTCATTTAGGTACCAGAGTACCCTCAAGACTCATTTGGGTAACAGAGTACCCTCAATACTCATTTGGGTACCGGAGTACCCTCAATTTAGTATTTCAGACTCACTTGGGTAACAGATTCTCATAGTACCTGCAATTCAATATTTAAGACTCACTTGGGTACCAAAGTACCCTCAATTCAATATTACAATTTGGAATACCCTTCAGACTCGATTTTTATCTTTGGAGTACATTCAATGCATTATTTAAGACACAACTTGACACAAAAGACTACCCTCCTCCATGTATAACTTTTAAGCACAGACTGACAGGCAATTGAATCTGTCCATTAACAACAAAATTATGGCAATTAGAGTAAAATTCAACAATTTGACAGTGAAAGTCATGATCACTTTAATTTCAAGGTCAAACTTGAATAATTCAACAGGTTGGTGTGTTTTGTACAAATATGAATCAAATTCTAAGAAAAACAACAAAGATAACTCATGCAAAATTCAATAATTTGACCTAGAGAGTCAATGTCATTTTAATGTCAACTCTAAAATTTGTAACCAAATAAGGAATTTATCATAAGAAAAACATAATTCAAAATTTAACCTTGACATTCAAGGTCATATCAAAAATTATTCAACATGATTTTTTTGTCATTATCAATGTCTTATACAATATTAATGAACTAAATTTGTAAATAAATAACATAGTTTTGGCCAATCTAAGCAGCTTTCAACAACTTTAACTTGATGGCCAAGATCATTTTAAGGTCAAGGTCATATTTTATCTATTATGTTGGTTTGGCTGTAAATGTTTTTTACTTGATATGAATAAAAGTCTTCAACAACAAAAAACTTTAGCAAAACTTATGATTTTAACTTGATACTCAAGGTCAATTAAAGGTCAATGTCATATTTGAATGTTTTTTTGTTTTTGTTTTTTCATTTCCTTATATTTGTTTAGTCACAAGTGGTGTTTTGTCCCAGTCTGAATAAAATCCTTAAATAACAACAAAGTTACAACCATTTTTAGCAAAATGCAATAGGGTTACCTTGAATGTCAATAGGGTTACCTTGAATGTCAATACGGTGACCTTGAATGTCAATGTCAAATGAATGTTGAGTTCAAACCATCTTAAAGGTCTTCTGCTAAGAACTGTTGTATCAGAATATGAAGTATTACTACAAATGTAAGTTATAGCCAATTATTTCAAAAATTGTGAAATTACATTTATTTGACTTCAACTTCTTCAAGGTCATTTCAAATTCAAGGTCAAGTTAAGTCTTCGGAGGATTTTTCCACAAGGTTGTCCTGACCTTGTAAGAAGACAATCCATCCTCTAATAACAAAATTATAGCACAAATCTAGCAAAATTCAATTATTTTATCTGCAAGGTAAATGTCATTAATTTTATAGTTCAAGGTCAATGTCAGTTGGATTTTCTTGTATGTTAGCACATATGAAGGCAATCCGTCTATAAATAAATAAGTTATAGCCAGTCGCAAGCCAAAAATTGACCTTGACATTTTTTGAGAGAAGGTCAAATTCAGTGAATTCAACTTGAAGGTCTTGTCAAAAGGGTTCTTGTGTCCAAAAATTATGTCCAATGTTAAAGTTCTTTGGACAGCATCGGCAACAGCAAAACAAACAACAACATGACAGTAGCAATAGCTCCTTTTTTTTCTTTGAAAAAGTGGAGCTAAAATATTTTGAAAGACCACATTGGTTTTATTATTTTATCCAATCATAAAAAACAAAAAGAGGAATACTACAAAGATGCTGATATCTATACAGTTTTCAAATGTGTGTTTATATTTTCACTTGTAAATTTAATGTTGGCATCAATTTATAATGTCATTATATTCCGTATATTACAAATACGCCGAACACCTTTATCTAAATTATTAAAGAAAAATCAAATTATTTCAGAGTCCTGAAAATTCACGAAAAACAAATTAAAGCAAACTTTTTTTTTTACTTTTTTGTTATTGTTGCATAAAATTAATATAATCTAACATATAAACTTCCATCTAGTGACCTCCGTGAGCTTTCCTCTTGGCAGCTTGCCCTGAGAGCTGGTCAAATGCTATGTACAAAACTGAAATAAAACAAAAATTACATTCTTCATATCTTTTCAATTACACAGCCTATCTATAAACAAATCACCAACACATAAAATATCATTTAATTCATAAAAGTTTGTTTGTTTAAGTTTTAATGCAAATTTCAAAATATAAGCCGTGCCATGACAAAACCAACGTAATGCTTGCGACAAGCATGGATCAGACCAGCCTGCGCATCCGTGCAGTCTGATCAGGATCAATGCTGTTCGCTTACCAACCCTATTACAAGTAGAGAAACTGATAGCGAACAGCATGGATCCTGATCAGACTGCGCGGATGCGCAGGTTGGTCTGGATCCATGCTGGTCGTACACCCATTATGTTGGTTTTGTCGTGACGCGGTTCAATTATATTTTTTCATATCTCGGTGGTCAATTAACTGAACCAGTATTCCTGAATAACTATTTAGTAATTATAAATATCTCTGCAACTAACTGTCTACTAATTACATCATGATTTCTGAATCATTCTGAATAAACAGTGATAGATATAATGACCATTAGACTCGGTGTCAGAGATCAATTGTTATGGAGAAATTTTACCTTGCTCAAGGTCCAACCAGTGACCCCTTGATTACAAATCTAATTAGAACTCTCCATATTGAGCATAGTGGACAAACATATATATATACGTTAAGTTTTTTACATGAATTATATTTATATCTAAAGAAGCTTATGATCCTTATCCTACCACTAGCAAATGCAGCCATTTACTATGGAAAGCCATGGCTGTCTGATATTGTTCTTTTTCAATTTATTTAACCATTTGGATAATATATAAGTTCACTTCGACTATATATGACTTGAAAACACCTTCTTATTTAACTGGAATCCATAATATTAATCCACAGTTACAATATATGAAACCATGCTGTCAGTGTATGAAACCGAGTTAGCAATATATAAGTTGAAAAATACATAAATTGAAAAAGAACAATATCAGACAGCCATGGCTTTCCTTAATTTACTGAAGTTTTATTCATTTGGCTTAAGAATTTATAATTTGGCTACAGGATTGTTTTCTGTTGTGAAGCTGTTTTAACAAAATTTTAAATGAAATCAGAAAATCACATAGTAAAACATTGCAGATATTTTAAAATCAGGACTCCCCTCACAACCGCCTGCAACAACCAAATAAACAAAACTAGAAATATCTCCGTAAGACACGGATGCCCCTTATGTTTTACTGTTTTATCGTTTACAGACTGACATGCATGATACAGAAATAGAATGTGGTGTTTGTTGTAGTTTAACCTATGGATAACAGTAGTAAGCTGCTTTGAATTCATCACTGCATAATTTCTCAATCTGGGCAGGTTGTCAAGCAGTTAAAAAGTACTAAATGCCTTACTCTTTTACAAGGAACAGCTATTGCTTCTGCAGTTGCCAGAATCCCAATAACAGTGTGAATGGCTGTAGAAAAGATTTCATGACTTATCACAACAAAAGTAACCTGCATCATCCAGGGATCAAACCCAGGAAACACAGTCCAACACTTAGTTATTTAGCTAACCCGAATGTCACACATGTATATGCCCCCCCCCACCCCAACGTGCCAAAGTTCAAAAAGGCACAAAATCCTTACCAACAGCAACACCACCAATAGTAAAACCTCTGGGAAGTGGTGAATTCACTTGCCACATCATGTACCAAGGGATAGTCTTGCCTTTAGTGAGTGGGTTCATGAATTTCCAAGCATAGTTTCTGAAAGAAAGAATAAAAATCAATTAATTTCATTTTCAATACTGCATAATTAATTAATTAGCAAGTGTGCAAGTATTGTTCCTCTTTCTGGGTTTGCCAAGAAAAATCTTTTTGCAATGAATTATGGTGGTTTTGTCAAACTACCGGTTCGGCAAACTTAATTTATAAGAAGAGGTGTGAAAGTGGTTTTGTCGACCTTACATGTATGTTAATTGTTATATAGTAACTAAAAGCAAAGTTGACATGGTTCATATATTATATAAAGTGTTTTTATTTTGATTAAAAACAATGTTTGTTCTTTTTCAGCTTTTACCATTTGTGATTATAGTATGACATAGATTATAAAAATAATGTTTCCATATTTTACAGGCTTCACTTAATGACAAATGTATGAAATGTAATTTGTGTAAATTTTTTTCCAGGTTTTTACTTATATACGTATATATATTTCTATGATGTTGTTTGTTCATTGAGATCTTTTGTTTTGTGTTATGCTTTTATGTAAACTAAAAAAAATAAATAAATAATACGTTTAAATTTTCAATATACATGTATTGTCTTTAGGAAGTGGCTAGCCATACGGGCCGGTACGGCTAGCCAAAAGTTCTAGCCGTACGTGAGTCACATATTGTATTTCCATCGTATTCTTTATTTACAAAATGGGGGAGCATCATTATTAGAGTAAACATTATATGTCGACAAATACGGGTTCTTGTTTAAATTCCCATTTAAAGACACAAAATAACATACACATTTTAGACATTTATATTATTTTGAAAAGTGCCGTATGGCTAGACAAAACAGTTTGTACTGGCTAGCCGTATGTGAGTCACGTACGGCTAGAACTTTTGTCTAGCCATACTTAATTTCATGAAAATGTGTGATAAACCACACATTATAAACCACACATTGTCCCACGATAATTGACATGCCCATTATACAATAGATATTTTTTGCACTATATAAATTAAGTTTGCCGAAACCACTACCTGTTTTGTTATATAAAATGAGTTGGCCGAACCGGTAGTTCCACGAAACCACTCTCACCCTTTGCAACTGTGACAATTTCCATTCTGTTTATTTACAGATTAAAATATTAAAATTGGGGATGGGCTATTAAGGCACAGACTGTCGATAAAAATGACGAAATTCTAGACTATTTTTTTCTTGACTATTCAGTACTGTATTGGCTATTGCTCATGCAAGTGGTAGTCGTTGGATTTACTAACAAGGCTAGATATGTCAGATACTCAGCTAACAAGCCCCTTTGATGTGGTAATGTTAATGGATTATCGATTATAAGTAATATTAGATCTCTTTTTTTTTAATTCAAATAATATCTCTAGGTGAAATAAATAACAAAAAAGTCAAAATTTAATTTTAAAAATATCTGTCACATGATAGAAATTCACTGTATCCCACTGTAACCCTTGTCATGTGGGGGTGAAAAATAATTGTGATTTTGTGCCATATAGCCCGGGGTTCTATGATATCACGGTACTTAACGTTTATCGGAAAATATTTAAATATAAATATCATAAATGAATGAGATTTTTCTTCCATCTTATAATTGAACCTTTTCCAGAACTGTTTGTCAAAAAATTATTTCAAAAGAGCCAATAAAAATGACATTTTTTATAGGGGTGTCATCGATTCAATCGATATCGGTGTATCAACGATCTTTGTTATCCGATTCGATATCGATTCCATTTTTTAAATATCGGATATCGAATGCACATATATTTCTAGCTAAAGAGACTTCAACGAACAGGTTTTATAGAACTGATAGACCTGTTTACTGTCGCAAAACGTCAAAATAAAAGCGACATATAAAGTTATGGAAGCCAGAAACATTTTTTTTCTAAAATGAAAACGGAAATCAATGCCAAAGTTACCTCCCAGTGTCTCTAACGAATGCTGCCTAATTTCGTTGTAATCTCGCATGTCTGCTAAGTGGATGTCAAGACCCCTCAATTCAGATTTTAAAAAGGGAAAAATGCCAAGAAAAATTTGTCAGTGTTTCTTTGAAAAAATTATGATTACAAAATGTTAAACTTTAATAAATATTCAGGTTCTAAACACTATAATTTGCCAATTAAAGTCGGCTTAATTGGAACGGCAAGGACGAGATTTAGCATGATCAGTAACTACGTAATAGCAACAACAACAACAAAAGTAAAATGGAAAAGGCTTTAAACTTTATAGTTACTAGTCATTAGTTTTCATTTATAGCTATATGATAAAAAAAGAAACAAAAATCCTTATCGATGACACCTCTAATTTTTTAGAATATTTTCAATGTCTGCCATTTTGGGTAATTTCAGAGGAGGTTACTATGGTATCAAGGTAATCCCCAAAAAAGCAAGTATGGAAGAATAGATTGTTCAAAACTTTCAGGTTAAGTTGTGAAAACTTCCAACAGTTAACTTGCTATAAAATTAAAACTATATGAACAGACTATATGTCAGTTTATGTGTTTATAACATATTTTAATTGACTGTGTAAAAGTCATTAAGGAAAATGGTAGTCAAATATGAAGGTTTTATAAAATAGTTTTCTTGCTACAAATACATTCATTATTCACCACATTAAATTTATTGGCAGATGAAAATGAATCTAGTGTGCAAGTTTTACAAATATTAGCATCATCAAGTGTTGCTTTTACTAGCAATCACAGAAAATTTAAATACCTTGATATCATAGAACCCTTGATATCATAGGAACCGAGTATATGACCAAGGCCACTGGGGCAAAAACTGGAAAAAAACAGTCACACTATCAATAATCATTCTCCTATTTTGCCTGGTATTAATACACACCCCTATTAATTAGATGTTATTCATACAGACGTGGTAAATGTCACTTTGAATGTTCTTTTTATTTTGTCAGACAAGTTTGAGAGGTTACCCCACCCACAAAAATTACCTAGCCCAAGGATCCTTAAGTCCGTGTACAGCTAAACGTTTTTGAAGGTTTACTATTTGAGGACAATTTTCCCACTTGTAATGTGTATATTTGGGGATTTTTGGCATCTCATGGCCTCCGCCACCCATTTTTGAAGTAGAATTATAAATATTTCATTAAAATTTAAAGTTTTCGTCTTCTTCACGGTCGGCTGGTTCCAATTCAGAAGCTGGGTACCAGGACCTAACTAATGCCGTTACTTGCCGTACTGTACGTTAGGTTGAAAGACCCAGTTTAGTGTCACGGCGGCCAAGTCCACTGCAACGGTCATATTGTGTTTATTATCTTTAGGTACACAAGCTTGCGATATAAATTAAAATATCGACAAATTAATCAACTGACAGCGTAACGCAGTAAGTACGGTTGTCAGTTAATCTTTTTTTGTAGTTAATTATCAATGCAAGACTGGTTCGGACAAAAAGAAGTGTTAATTAGTGTTGTGTTAATTTCTATTAACTTCTCATTTCACTTTTTTTTCAAAAATAATATGTAGCAAGCTGGTACAACCATATATACTGAATACTAAACGGAATGAATACATGTACACACATTGTTTCAACTATAGTTCAGTTAGCACGAAATACTCATGCACTGCACAAGTACTATGTAAACTGCATACTACACACTACAAAAGAAAGATAAAAATGTTATTACCGGTACATTTATATATGTTAATTATTGGATATCATAACAAAACTACCAATTTTTCCATTTCATTTGCATCTTTAGTAAAATTGAAAAAAAAATAGGGAAACAAAAAAAAACCCAGAAAATGTAAGACAACTTGTGAGACTCGAACTCGTGAAAAAATAAGTTGTATTAATATTGCATCTCAGTGACTTTACCAACTTTGCCATCAAGAATTTAAAAAATTCTATTTTTTATCTTGTACTATATTCGCTTCTAAAAAACCTGTTTTACCTATTCAGACAAAGATTGTAAACTTTAGTTTACACAAAAAATGCAACGTCACTCTCACATTATCATAGCGGCACAGTACTACGTGGATTTGAGGGGGTCATCATATTCTTGTGATTTGGGAAATCTATCATTTGTCATAGTTGTCATATGCATGCATTGTTATTTTTCACAATCAATTATTAGAAATACACATTTTATAAAAGTATTATTACTAAAGTCTTAAAATTTGTTAGTGTAACTTGAAGTAAGGTATCACAAATACAATGCATAATGTATATTTTAAACATTTTAATGTCCCCCTTCCCCCCAATTTCGTATTTTTCAGACGATCACGGATATTCTAATTATCCATTAATTTCTATTTGTTGTTGTTCATCTCTTTTTCATTTACGATGTTATATGACAAAAGCATAAACTTAAGAGGTTCTTTAGTAGTCTAACAAAATCTACCACTAGTCATTTTTGAAGAACATCGACCGTTCTAACGTGGCTTTTCTTTTTCAAAATTAAAAATTTCAGAAGGTTATAATTAGCTTATTTCAGCATACACGTACGTAACCGTTCCTGTCAATCTTTTGTTTTGTTGTTTTTTTTCGACCGATTGCTGAATGACCGCGTTTAATAGGAAGTCCTAAGTGTATTCTAAATTTTTTTAAATTGGTTTTTACGACACACCGACAGAGTTTAGGTCATATGGCGACGTTCCAGCTTTACTGGTGGAGGGGAAGACCTCGGGTGCCCCTCTGTGCATTATTTCAGGCACGAATGGGCACTTGAGTAGAACCACAGACGTTCCGTAAGATAGCTGAAGTCCCTGTCTGGATTCGAACCCACAGCGGTGAGGGGCAAACGATTTGAAGTCAACGATATTGACCACTCGGCCATGGACGGCCGTGTTCCCTAAGTCTTACAGCTACCTTCGCAGCTCACTGAATACACTCACGTTAGTAAGAAAGTGAGCGATAGTGGAACATTCGACCGATGCGCAGGAGAGTACCTAAGTCTTAGGCCATGAAACCAACTTCAGGACTAACTCAGGACCGTTTCAATAAACAATTTTATCTTTATTCAAATGCTGTTGACTACAAATTAATGCATCCTACGGAGAAAAGTTAAGAGACCATTTTATTCGCAATGCGCATGCGTAAATGCCAAATCAGCATAGATATTCAGAATAAAAGTATTAATTTCTACAACAAACTTTCTAGAATTACCATTTTAAAGAGTTTTGGAAATGACATATTTCAGAGTTTATTATAGTCGTCTTCTACACGATTGCATTTTGCTTTAGATATTTCCAAAGACATATATTCTTCACTGATATTTCTAAATAATCTGAATTTGAAAATGCAAATTAAATAAAACGTAATTATTACCCTATACTCAATATATTGAAGTTAAAGGGATAAACCCGTTAATGTACATGTAAGAAAAATACTTGGTGTATCCATTGTAAGTATTTAAATGGTTTATTTCAATAATTTAGTATTTACTATCAGATTTGAGAAGACACATTAATTAATGAAGTATTTGACAACGTACCCATTTATCAGAAGTCCGAGATCTTATTACCGACACTTCATCTCCAGCGAGAATGTAGGCAGTCATAAAAGAATATTTCGGCTGACATACATGTATTTAATGAAACTTTAAAAATATTACAATATTTAAATATAACACAAAAAGACAATTAAAAAACATGCAAATGAAAAAGATAACAGCATTATAATTGCTAATGAATTATAATTATATAATTTACTTTCAACATTATACCTTTTTTTAATTGTTTAGATCTAAATGATTTCTTACATGTATTTTAAATTATGCATTGGTATACATGTATGAGCCAAAAATATATCTGTTTTTATCAGGTCTATATAAATTTATAATACAATTTAAAAAAATATGCTCAAATAATAATATATATACATGTATAAATATTTTTAATCACCATTGATAACATTTCACATCTTTCACCTTCATTGGTACTAGTGTAAAACACAAAACTAAAAATATGAGGGGTGAAGTGCCTCAATCAAATTTCATAAAAAAAAAGAAAGGCCTGAAGTGTCTGAGCGGTGAAGTGTCTGAAGAAAGTAACTTGGGATGAAATGGCCGTGGTAGAAGTGTTATAGATATACATGTATATTTGAAATTCAACCTAAGCTATCAAGGTCCAGTCAATTAAAGAGTTGAACGGGATTAAAGTTTTATCTAAATATTTTGATACACACTTTACAGGATTGATATAAAATTATTTATTTTAAGGTGGCTTGATATTTTATTACAAACATTTTCTTAATTCAGCCGTTGTTCTAACACCAATATAACAGTCTTTTTTTAAGTTATAAAGTTAAAATATTATATGGTCTGGCATTGATAGTCAATTAAGCACAACTTGACAATGAAAAAAATGAGCGTAATATGTCACTTTTGTTAAGTCAAACTTTTACTGTAATTTTTATCTTATATCTTTATTTATTTTTTATGTTTATGATGTTTATTTTATTTATTTATTCATTTATTTCTTTATTATAATTATAATTATTATTATTATTATTATTATTATTATCATTATCATTATCATTATTATAAATAAAGTCCGTAAATGGTCATAGTTATCAGAGACATACAATGTAGATAACATCTAGGAGCTGTATTTATATATTTCTCAATTTTATACTAACTTTTTTATATGCTAATAACATGATTTATCTTCAGAATATTAAAATATAAACAATAGTTAGAAGACATATTTTAATGCATGTTTGTAAAATAACGTGAAATGTGTGTGTTAGATAGCACAAACAAATGTCCTACAGCCAGTCTTTCATTCTGACAACTATCAGACATTTAAAACGTACTCAGAAAATACGGGGGTTTGCTAAGGTTTTCACCAATTCCGGGCCCCAAACACGGGAGGATTGGGGCAAGAAATCCTAAAAAAGGCCCCAAAGGGTCAAAAAAAAACCCCAAAGAACCCTCTAAAAAGACTTAAACCCGAAGAAAAAGGAAAAGATCAAAAAAGGTTAAAAAATTTAGATTACTCAAAATAGTACAAAAATTTAACCGAAGAAGTTAATTGGATTTTGGAATTTTATAGTAAACTCGGATGTAAGGGTTTTAAAAAAATTCAAAAATTTTTAAATTATCTTAGTAAAAATTTAATGAATTGTGGGGGTGTTTTAAAGAAACAGTTGTTACGATCAAACCAATTTTTAAATTTAGCATTTACATTGGTTTTTTCAAAAAATTCGAAAAATTCAATTTTCAAAAGTTCAAATAAATCAGACATTTAACTGTTAAATCTTTTTAATAGTTTTATGTCGGTCAAGCGGCTAGCCTAATAGTTTTTGTTTATAAATGCGTAGCATCATAAAAAATAAAAAAAATGTCTATTGTCTTGCCTTTCAAGTTTTATTCAAAAGCTTATCTTCTTTTCTTTCAATTTTATGCTCAATCATAAACCAAAACTCTCAAACAATGCACTTATCAATTTAAAATAAAATATAAACATCAATCTATTTTTGTCTATCGGCCATACTGGTTAAGTAAGGCGCTTAACAGATTGATTCCAAATTTTTGAACGGAAAATATATTAGAAAATGCTGACGGTGCATGGGCAATTATTTCGTTAAAAAATAATCCGTTAGAATCTTCTGATTCAGTTAAACGCTTGCATTTGAATTAGCCAATCATTCACTGTATGGCGGTCATTTGTTTATCTGCTTTATAAGGAATTTTATTACATGAGAGGATTTAATCATTATTTTTCGGATGTGACAGTTGAATTATTTTGTCAAAAGGCATTTATTTTTTAGTTTTGTTCATAAATAGGTAAGACTTAATGTAAATACACGCTGTCTTAGCGTTTTTTCTTGTTCCGCCTGATTTTCTGGCCAAACTTGCGATGGGTTTTTTAGCAATTTCGATATGACTGCTTTGCCCTGAAGCAAAAATATCTCAAAGCTACGTCATATTTATAGGACTAGAATTGTCCTTGTGGCAATCCATACAATATGATACATTGTTACTTGGCTTACTCTTCTAATATTTGCTAAGGGTTTTTTTATGGATGGATGTCACTGCAATGTTCCTGTGACCGTTGTGACTTTCAGTTCATAATTCGCGCTGCATGATATCTTCACCGCAGATCACTGTTTGGGCACTATGAAATATTGTAGCAATATTTTGCTCTGTCTGGTGACCATTAATTAATTTATTACATGCCGACATTTGCCCACCTGTTTTAAAAATGTTAAAAGTATTAATTGTTTGTTTTGTTAATTGTTTGTTTTTGTTAATGAAATTCGTCGCTGATTTTGAAATTCGGAATTGTTCCATAGTGCTTAAATGCTAAAAACACTAGCAAACAAAATAGTATCCGTAAATAAATGAAATATAATGTCATAAATAACATACATAAATTTAAGATGACTTCTGACAGTGCTTCTGATGTGTTGAGATTGTCTTTTATTTCTACATTTGTGAAACCTACTGTACATGTACTTGACAGATCTATAAGAATTATAAATTTTGTATCTTATCTTTTCAGGATAAAACATTTGGATTGAAAAACAAGAAAGGATCTAAACAACAGAAGTTTATAAAGACTGTTACACATCAGGTGAAAAATGCTGGACAAAAAGTGAAGGTAAGGAATAGTAATCAAAAAAGTAGTCAAAAAGGTGTGTTTAAGGTGAAAACATTGCCAGTTTTCTATCAAAATAAAGCTTAATCACACAAATTATTCATTTATCACATTTATTCCAATTTGTGTAACTTCAGCCAAATACAATAAAAGATTAAAGATGTCACATCCTTAGTTTAACAAAGCTGTTGAATATTGGTTGTTTCGTCGATCCTTTATGGCCCCCATGGGTTGGGCGAATACAGTAAAAAAGTTGCATCATGGTTCTTATTTAGCCTTTAGATACTTGAAAGCTATTATCTTTTTCCTACATGTTATTAGCCGGCATTAGATAATACTGGACAAGCTCAAGTCAGAACACTGAGGATAAATTTAATATGTAAATGGTTGCTACACAGAACTCTGCAGATGTGTCTTTCCGTGTGCAATCAAACTTTTAACTACATATGTACACAATTATATAGCTTCAGTATGATCTACCATTCTTGATACAATGGTATCCCTACAAATGTGGTTTTTTCATATCTTATCTCAGGGTACAGCTAAAATACATCTTAAATGTTCTTTACCATTCATGATACAAAGGTCAACATGTTAATTGATACTATATTTTCCAAGTTGTTACTGTTACTAAAGAAGTTTGTTTGTAATTGTACCCCCGGATTAAATGGGAAACATCCACATTTGCTGAATACCAGTACCATTCAGTTAGCTCAATAGGTAAAGCGAAGGAATAATGCAGTGGCTGAACTGTGCTCCGGTAAAAAAAATCAATATGGCTTACTGACATGATCTGGACTGAAAGCCACCAACACCACTATTTGCCAATTTCTGGATTATCTCTTTGTAGTGGTTCATTAGTAGTGGTTCATTAGTAGTGAATTTGTCTCCTATTTTCCAGCTTGAAGAGTTAAATAAACCTGGTGACAAGAAAGGTAAAGGAAAGGAGCTAGATGAGTTAAATAAATTATTCAAACCAGTCCAGCAGACAGTCGGAAAAGGTAAGTGAATTATTAAACCATTATTATTTACCTTCTAAGCTGTTTCAACCGTCATTAGATTGTGAGTAAGGGGCAACTTTTGGCTGCTCTACTTCTATGGCAATATTTAATTGGGAATCAAGCAATTTGAGCTTTGCCACCACAAAATTGGTTTAGAAAGAAATTCTATATTATATGCAAAATTTTTATGCCTCTGCATGCACCTTGATAAGCTGTCCTTGCGAATCCACTGATAGGTCTTAGGGTCAAAGGTTAAGCCTTAAGGTCTACTTTTACAAAACTACTGCGCATCTTCTCTCTACGCTTAACCATTGCTACTAAACTAATCAGAGGAAGTTATCACTGCAAGGAGTTTGTTGTTCTAGCGGACATTTGATAAGCTGGCTGTTGCATTGCATTTGTATTAGAGGGACATTATTTATAACATTTTACTCTAGTTATTAATGTATTCTTATTTATTACACTGTATATACAACTGGAGTTTGTGCCAGTCTTGTTATAAAAGAAATTGCAAAACCTGAAAAAAACTGGAGGAATAATGATCAAGATCCATTATTTTAAAGATCAAATTCGTGCTAAGTTCACAATATTTTCCCACATTCCCTTTTCATCTTAAAAGCAGTGCAAACTGTGTTAATATCTGTAATTATAAGACTCATGAAAGATACATTTACATTTCTAAATGTGCTGGAAGAATTATAAAGACACGGCTATTAATAAGCCAGCCCATCTGTACTCTGCACTTTGATTTCTCATAAGTACATAAGTTTTGTTTTTATTTTTCAACAGGTGTTGACCCGAAGTCAGTAGTGTGTGCATTCTTTAAGCAAGGCCAGTGTACAAAGGGAGACAAATGCAAATTTTCTCACGACCTCAACGTATCTCGGAAGTCAGAGAAGAAAAATTTGTACGAAGATGTCCGAGACGATGGTAAGTGCCACAGTTTTTGTTTGTTTTTCAGCCATTTTTTGAGGCCAAAAATGTTTGTTGTTTTTAGCTCACCTGTCACAAAGTGACAGGGTGAGCTTTTGTGATCGCTTTTCGTCCGGCGTCCGTCCGTCCGTCCGTCCGTCCGTAAACTTTTGCTTTAAATGACATCTCCTCATAAACCACTGAGCCAATTTCATCCAAACTTCACAGGAATGTTCCTTTGGTGGTCGCCTTTAAAAATTGTTAAAAGAATTTAATTCCATGCAGAACTCTGGTTGCCATGGCAACCAAAAGAAAAAACTTAAAATATCTTCTTTTAAAAAACCATAAGAGCTAGAGCTTAGATATTTGGCATGAAACATCTTCTAGTGAGTGTCTACCAAGTTTGTTCAAATAAAAGCCCTGGGGTCAAAATTGGCCCCGCCCCTGGGGGTCATTGATTTTCCCTATATGCATATAGTAAAAACTTAAAATATCTTCTTTTAAAGAACCGTAAGGGCTAGAGCTTAGATATTTGGCATGAAACATCTTCTAGTGAATGTCTACCAAGTTTGTTCAAATAAAAGCCCTTGGGTCAAAATTGGCCCCGCCCCAAGGGGTCATTGATTTTCCCAATATGCATATAGTAAAAACTTAAAAAAATTTCTTTTAAAGAACCCAAAGAGCTAGAGCTAAGATATTAAGCATGAAACATCTTCTAGTGAATGTCTACCAAGTTTGTTCAAATAAAAGCCCTGGGGTCAAAATTGACCCTGCCCCAGGGGGTCATTGATTTTCCCAATATGCATATAGTAAAAACTTAAAAAAATTTCTTTTAAAGAACCCAAAGAGCTAGAGCTAAGATATTAAGCATGAAACATCTTCTAGTGAGTGTCTACCAAGTTTGTTCAAATTAAAGCCCTGGGGTCAAAATTGGCCCCGCCCCGGGGGTCATTGATTTTCCCTATATGCATATAGTAAAAACTTAAAAAATCTTCTTTTAAAGAACCATAAGAGCTAGAGCTTAGATATTTGGCATGAAACATCTTCTAGTGAATGTCTACCAAGTTTGTTCAAATAAAAGCCCTGGGGTCAAAATTGACCCTGCCCCAGGGGGTCATAGATTTTCCCTATATGCATATAGTAAAAACTTAAAAAATCTTCTTTTAAAGAACCCAAAGAGCTAGAGCTAAGATATTTAGCATGAAACATCTTCTAATGAGTGTCTACCAAGTATGTTCAAATAAAAGCCCTGGGGTCAAAACTGGCCCCGCCCGGGGGGGGGGTCATTGATTTTCCTTATATGTGTATAGCAAAAACTTAAAAATCTTCTTTGGAAAAACCCAAATAGCTAGAGTTTAGATATTAAGCATGAAACATCTTTAAGTAAATATCTACAAAGTTTGTTAAAATAAACGCCCGGGGGTCAAAACTGGCCCTGCCCCAGGGGTGACATTGTTTTTAACTATATGTGTATATGTGTACAATCTTCTTTTAAAAATGCCAATGAGCTAGAACTTAGATGTTTAGCATGAAACATCTTCTTATGGGTGTCTACCAAGTCTGTTCAAATAAACAAATAAAAGCCCTTGGGTAAAAATTGGCCCGGGGGTGGGGGGCCTATATACAGGTGAGCGACCTCAGGGCCATCATGGCCCTCTTGTTTTTTTTGTTGTTGTTTTTTTTATAAATTTAATGTTTAGAAAATCGATAAATTTTTTAGCATATTGGAACTGAAACTTGTGGTAATTACACATATATGTAGGTTGTTGACAGAGTAATGTTACATTATAAGTTATAAAGATATTTGACAGATAATATTGCCCTTTAAAAGGTCATATGGAAATATTTCTTCATAAATTGACAGCAACTGTGTATATAAAACTATATTAACGTCACGATTATCCAATGAAAATGTATTATAAAAGTGGGTATATATTTCAGACAAGATGGAAGACTGGGATGAAGAGAAACTCGAGGAGGTTATCAACAAGAAACACGGCGAACTAGAGAAGGCCAAACCTAAAACTTCCATTGTGAGTATTCGGGCTCTCATGTGTTGTACAGTTAGCTCCTCTTATTGTTTTAATGATAATAAAACGTGTAATAACATTTTTACCATAATTCTCAATGGGTAACACAAATTTCTCATGAATACCTGGTGTGTAATGGTAAATTCCCAATTTGAGTCGAAATGATGCATTTTCCCAAATTTGTTCAGCACCGGCACCAGTTTCAAAGTAGGGAAAAAAATGTTGCTTACATATTAGGTCTATTGCACTTTGTTTAAATTATGACTGTAGGCTTATTATTTGAATTAGGTGGAATGACGTCATTTGTATCTGTATGTCTTGTTTATTTTTCAGATTTGCAAATTTTTCCTAGAAGCTGTAGAAAATTGTAAGTATGGTTGGTTTTGGACGTGTCCGAATGGTGGAAATGATTGTAAATACAGACATGCTTTGCCACCTGGTATGTATTTTGTTAACATTTTATTAGCTCGACTATTCGAATAGAGTGCTACTATACTCATCCTGGTGTCAGTGTCACACTTTAGTTAAGTTTTTGTGTGTGAGTTGGTGTCTCCAAAACTACTGAAAGGAATGGATTGAATCTTCACTCACTTATTTGAGAGCATAATGGTAGAATTACATGAACATAGACTTGGACAGAATTATGGCCCTTTTTTGAACTTTGACTTTGTCCAGGCTGTTGTTTTACTATCAAGAACTGAGAATAGTCATGCACGCTGCCCTACAGACAGCTCTTGTGATGGTGAACACTATAAATGTTGGCCGTTTTGGTCATGGTTATTGACATTGAATCATTCAACCTTTTCTGTCATGGGTTTTTATGCCCCTGCCATGTAATGGCCGGGGCATATAGTGTTACCCTGTTCCGTCATTCCGTCCTTCCATCCTTCCGTCATTCTGTCATTCCGTCATCATCAGTTTCCGTTCATTATCTTAAGAACGGTTGGACACATTCAACTCAAATTTGACATATGGATATGTCATGAGAAAATACAGGTCAAGTTCGAATTTGGTCATGGTTCGATGATTTTTGGCAGAGTTATGCCCCTTTTACTTTGAAAATAATATGAAATTTCAGTTTCCGTTCATTATCTTAAGAACGGTTGGACACATTCAACTCAAACTTGACATATGGATATGTCATGAGAAAATACAGGTCAAGTTCGAATTTGGTCATGGTTCGATGATTTTTGGCAGAGTTATGCCCCTTTTACTTTGAAAATATTATGAAATTTTCAGTTTCCGTTCATTATCTCCCCAACGGTACAACACAATCAACTCAAACTTGACATATGGATATGTCATGAGAAAATACAGGTCAAGTTTGAATTTGGTCATGGTTCGATGATTTTTGGCAGAGTTATGCCCCTTTTACTTTGAAAATAATATGAAATTTTCAGTTTCCGTTCATTATCTCCCTCAAGGTACAACACATTCAACTCAAACGTGACATATGGATGCGTCAAAGGAATGCGCAGGTCAAGTTCAAATTTGGTCATGGTTCGCTGATTTTTGGCAGAGTTATGCCCCTTTTACTTTGAAAATAATATGAAATTTTCAGTTTCCGTTCATTATCTATCCAAGGTACAACACATTCAACTCAAACGTGACATATGGATGCGTCAAAGGAATGCGCAGGTCAAGTTCAAATTTGGTCATGGTTCAATGATTTTTGGCAGAGTAATGCCCCTTTCACTTTGAAAATAATATGAAATTTACAGTTTCTGTTCATTATCTACCCAACAGTGTTACATATTCAACTTTAATTTTACATAAGGATATAGGACATGGGCAGGTCAAGTTGGAATTTGGTCATGGTTTGATGATTTTTTGGCAGAGTTATGTCCCTTTCACTTTGAAAATAATATAGATACATCTAAGGAATAAGCAGTTTAAATTTGAATTTGGTCATGGTTCAATGATTTTAGACAAACTTATCTTTCCTGAATGTTGGAAAAATTTTGAACTTTCAGTTTCAGCACTCATTCTTTTAGCCATTATTTTGGCTACAAATATGCAATATGCTATTTCTAAAAGGTTAAGACTGAATAATTTCAGTGCCTTGAACATTGTATGGAAATGGTTTGTGTTAACATTGAAAAGTTTTAAGGGCTTTGATCTTAAAATGAAAAAAATGATTAATGCACCATCTGAAATTTTGGCTGCATGCGGGGGCATCCGTGGCATGATGACACATTTCTAGTTTTATAGTTTTTCAGATGATTGAGCGGGGTTATGATAGATTTAAATAAAGCTAATGTGCGGGTTTGTTTTTAGAATAATTAACAGCATCTTGTAAATTTTACTCCACCAGTAAAGCTGGTATTAAGTCATTTGACCTTTCTGTGTTGATGAGGATTTTAACTCCACCTCTGAGGGGCGTCTGTGGTTGAATGGTTAAGGTCGTTGAATTCAAACCACTTGCCCCTCACCGCTGTGGGTTAGAATCCCCAACAGGGACTTTGGTTTCTTTCATGTGAGGAAACTATCCAGCTAGCTTTCGGAATGTTGGTGGTTCAACTCAGGTGCCCGTTCGTGCCTGAAATAATGCAAGGAAGGGTTCCTTAAGGTCTTCCTCCACTGGTAAAGCTGAAATGTCGCCATATGACCTATACTGTGTCGGTGTGAGGTAAAAACCAATCAAACAAACAAACAAACTTCAATATCCTCAAATCATGTATCTACTCCATACTATATGTTCCAGCTTAAATACAACATCCATCTACATTAATATTATGCACCTGATATTTTGAACCAGTTACATATGCATGTTAGCATTATTTAGTTAATTGTCAAATTCATGTTTTATAAATGAATAAATCTACAGTCATTCCATGGATTTTGACCTAAATAGAAAAAAATTATATTTAATTTCAACTCAAAACTTACTGTAAACAAAAAGATGAAATCGTTCTTAGTATTTTGAAAAAAATGTATATAACTTCCTTAAAATGTATAAAACTGTGTTATTCTTTTAAACTGCTTTAAAGAAAATAAGTGAAATATTTAATGGGTCTGTTTGGCAACCAGCCTGTTAGTACTTTGAACAAGGCTTAAAACAGAATAATTACTCATAATGGATGTGATGTCAAATAAATAGGGTAACACCATATGGTAGCATAATAAAATGCAACAATAATTATATACATAATTATAGTAAAAAAGTATACAATTACAAATATGTCATGCTTAGAGATATTTATTTATTTTAATCAATCCCTAGAGAAAAAGTTCAATAGGCTTAAATGGTTATAATATCAATTTGCAGGATTTGTATTAAAACGAGATCAGAAAAAAGAAGACAAAGAGGAAAAAATTTCAATAGAAGAACTCGTAGAAAAAGAGGTAATTTATTTATTAGCTCGTCTGTTATGAAGAAATAGTCAAGTTAGTTTGATCGTTGCGTCTTCCTGGTTTTTGTTGTTGTAATAAAAAAACTTTAATGTAGCCCATTTTTCAAACATTTTAAATTATATCAACACAAAACTTTAAATACTTGCTTATCATGACTAGGAGCAGTTCTTAGACAGGGGGCATAATCCTGAAAGCAATATTTTTAGAAATGATGTCCCTTATTAACTAAATATATTTGTAAAAATTGGTTATTGATAGTTAGTTGTTTGCTTGGAGCATCTGTGGCCGAGTGTTTAATGTCGTTGACTTCAAACCATTTGCCTCTCATCTGTGTAGGTTGAAGTTGTGCCAGCGTCTTCGTACTTATTAATGTGAGAAGGCTATCCAGCTAGCTTCACTTAACTCTTCAATAATTCAAAAACTGCTGATACATTAGAATTCAAAATTATTATTTAGTATAGAATAGCCTAGGTTTAAAATCAGTTATTATATAGAGTTGAAAATATACTTTCAACTGGTAAAATATTTTTTACTTCTATCTATCTTTGTAGAGAGCAGCATTGGGACATAACACAACAAAAGTCACTTTAGAAACATTTTTGAAATGGAAGGAAAGGAAGGTAAGAGAAATTTATCAGGATTTGGATTCTGCTAAGATTATCTGTAACTCTTAAGTTTAAGTCTTAACAAGTTGGAACTGAAGAAAATAGTGCTGTATGTGTATCACATGAATTAAATAGAGCTGTATGTGAAATAGTATGTGATAAAGGTAGCAAAATGTATTCATAATGATAGTTTGACTTCCATACAATATATTTTATCACTATAATTACTGTACTAATTGTCAAAAAACATCACTCAGGTATATGGCCAATGTGTAACTTTTTGGAAACAGATTTATAGGCCTTTAAGAAGAGCCCTATAACATATTATTTAATAGGCATTTAAGAAAAAGCCAATTACATTTTATTTATGGAGGAAATTGTTAAAATTAACAACTGGCAAACTATTGTTTTATTGGATATTTCAACAGCCTGTCTGCAGATAAGCTACCAAAGTTTCAAAACATCAAAATATTCACATTCTTGTACGACTATGTTAAAAGTGTTTTTCTTTTTTTAGCGAAAAGAAAAAATGAAGATACAAAAATCAGCACAGGAGAAAAAGAAAAGTGACTTTAAACAGGGCAAGGCATTCGGAGTAAGTTTTATAAGTTTTTGTTGTGTCAAATAATAAAGAAAATGGATTCTAAAATATGTAGAGGTATACATAAAAAATATTAAAGTAAAAGCATGGGTACAAGTTTTCAAGCATTTTGTTTTTTCTTCTCTTGAACGCTCTTATTTTGTCTATGAAACGAATTAAAATAATAATTCAGGGTTTTCTGATATTTTTAACTTGCACCCTTGTAAAGGGATAAGGCAAAAGGAAAAGAGGCACAAAATGTAGTATTCATTTCAGGAACTTGGATTGAATAAGCTCTTAAGTTTATATGATATGAAAAGTATCAGTATTTTAGTTTGATTTTAAATAAAAAGTTTGATTTCTAATTTAATTCAAGATGGACTAATAGCATCTGTGAAAGTTCAAATTGCACATATTATGTTTATGTTTTTCCTAGATATTCATAAAACTTCAGATGAACTGAAAATTTTATGCATGTGAAGTAACATCTCTGTAACAATATACTATGTGAATATGTCTTTCAACTTATTGAAATATTTATTATATGCTTGTAAATGAAATACTGAGAAATATTGATGAAATAAAATGTGTATTTTCATTTTCTGTATTTTCACTGATGTCTTGTCAGACTACTTTATTCTTAATTCAGCCAGTTCACAAAATTTACGGGAAAGTCTTTCAAATTGTAATGTCAAAAAAGAGATGAATGTATATAATAAACAAACAATACAATTTTTTTTTGTAAATACAGGATTTATTTTCATCTTGTGGTATGAATTTTATCATATTTCACTTTTGGCTTCGGCCACACATGAAATATTTTGAAAACGATAGTGCAGATTTAATATTTCATAACTTGTAATCAGATCAGTGGTAGAGAAATGTTCGAGTTTAACCCCGACCTCATCGAAGGTGACGACGAAGAGGCTACCGAAGATGTTCTCGAGCGTGAAGATCAGGAAGAGGAGGATGTCGGAAGTAATGTTAAAGATATCGATCTTGGCATGTTTGTACCGACGGATATAGATGGCACGGGAACTCGAGCAGAGGAACGCACTGCTGCGGGTGCAGGAGAAGGGAAGGCGCCAACTATGAATGGGATTGCAGGAGATGGTAAGATATTGTATCTTTTACCAGCTTTATCTTTTCTTTTGGTCATTTTGAAAAAATGTTACCTGTTATTAAATGAATAAGATGGTTTATTTTTGGATGTGATTAAAGATTTATGTTGGGATTTTTAACATCATCTATGTTTTAATATAACAATTTCATATTGTAAACAGTTTTATAAGGAGAGTGTTATCTAAGAAAAGAACACAATCCGCCCTTTAGATTTGTTTGTTTCTCAGAACTTTAATTTTATGGACACAGTTTGAATGAGAATGATATTTCAGTTAGAATTTGTTAAGGTGCATTGTGATAATTTTACTTGATAATTCCATATAGACGAGGCCAATAAAATGGATCTGGCCGGTGCGTTACCAACAGCAACAGGTGGAGGCGAAGCTTAACTTGCTCGGGGCGATGCTTATCGCCATGGCAAATGGCCGCCAAACAAAAAGATGTGATAATGAAAAAAACCCCCAATTTGAAAATTGGACGAAGAATTTGTTCTGATGGCGAGGAATCTGGATTTGCTGTAGAAGGAAGATGTTAAGAAAACGCTTTGACCTCGGAAGGAATTGAGCGTCGGGACTGTGGTGTCATAGATAACACCAAAAAACTTTTGGATTTCGGGGAACTAAAACTTACAATCTTTACCGTTACGGCATCCTGACGGCAATTCGAAATATAAATAGATCTATTTGTGCATATATTTCAATCATCTGAGCTTTTAAATCATTATAAACATTGAAAGTTTAAGCAAAGTTTAAGTCAGTATTTTTTTTTAAAGAAAATGCATAGTATACTATATCTAACAGTTGTTTTAAGCTGTTACAGATATTCTATACAGCTATAGAAAGTATGAAGACTACGCTGCTTCCTAAAATGTCATGCTTTCTGCTTGCCGAAAATTTCTGTACTTTAAAATGATCGACCAAATTTTTATTGACCTCTTGATGAAAATAACCTTACAACATTGTATAAGTTAAAGCAGCCTACAGCTTTTATTGTTTGTTGGAAGAAGAATTGTGTTGTTTCAAACTGAACATTTCAATATTTTTAACTTGGTAAAATGCATCATATTGCTGTTCAGTTGTCTTCAAAACAATGTCCCAAGAACTTTTCATAACGCATCAGTGATGATTTTAAAAGTGATTGGGAAATGAATTGTCTGCTTTACTAATTTAGAGCAAATTGTTAGATTTGAGGTAATGAGGGGTTTTCCTTATTGTTTATGTATTTTATCAATGGCAAATCTCATTTTCCACCTTATTTTGATTTGACAATTATATGAAACGATTAATTAGAATAACATATTTAATAACCTTTAGAAAAGCTGAACGTCTCTGTAAGAAACCTCCAGCATTTTTGTATTTTTGTTTGGGGGGGGGGGGCAGATTGTAATAAAAACATTCATAATTTGTCTTCAAACATAATTATTAGAATTTGTTATTGTAAGAGTTGCATTTGTGCGTTTTCTTTAATATTGTCTTGTTTGGCAATCCATGTTACATCTGTGGGCTACATTACATTTATTAGTTGCCATACTGTATGTTGGTAAAAAACAATGATTAGAAATTAGTGAGTTAATACACAAACACATTATTGTTCCTACATTATTAATGAAAATATTCCATATTTTCTGAACTTTTTCTTATGAAAAGCTTTGTACCTTTTTGCCTACTTTTTGATAAAGGTTAGAGCTTGTTTTTGGAAAGAAGGGAGAAGATAATAGTCTTGTAAGCTGATTTTTCTCAAGTGCATGATGGGATTGTAACAATAGTGATTTTGAATAAAAAAAAACGGTTTTGTTTTTAAAACATGTTGATCAGATAGTTCAGATGTTTTAAGAGAAATAAGTTCATTTAAGTGTGCTGTCCTAAATTATAACTGGTTATTTTTTATTGTACAACTTAAAGCAATTTATGTTTATTATTATTATTTAGTCATTACTGACGTCATTTTAACATTTTTCATGAGGTATTGTTAACATCTGTGTTAAAATCTGTCATAGTATGATATATATGATAAAACAAGCATATAATGAATTATTTATCCTGATGATTGGTTGCCCTATGTGCGTTTGTGTGTGGAGAAATTACCCTGTGTCTGTACATAGAGATATGTGAATTTTATTTTGGCAGTATAAGTTGTTTCTGAATTTCAAGTATACTGTGTTTTGATTAATAAAATAGTATGGGTATTCTAACAAAATTTAGCATTGCAAGTATGGGTGTCTCTGGCTGAGTGGTCAATGTTGTTTTCAAAAGACTTGATTACAATATTTAGCATTGCAAGTTGGAGCATCCATGGCTGAGTGGTAAAGGTTGTTGTCTTTAAAGACTTGACAACAAAATTTAGTATTGCAAGCTAATGTTCGGCCTGGTACACTCAAATGAAAATTTAATGACTGATTTGTTTTAAGATACAGCATATAATTCTTAGTGGAAGGAAGATTAGAAGGTTTATTTAACAAAATAACAAAAATTCTGTAGCTTTATTGACTATTGCAGTGAAATCTGGGGCTTTAAAACCTTTTTATCCCACATGTTTGCTTTATAAGTCAAAATTCAATATTTTAGCATGAAATATAAACTGTAGGCTTACTGATATCATTACTGAGTCATTTTCCAGGTGTTAATTAACTAGTACTGCAGGGTTTGAGTTTGTAATGTTATTATCTCCGTTCAATCTCTGATCTCCAGTATTTGATTGGTCAGAAACTGACACAGAATGTACACTGACCAATAGAAAACCTGAAATTTAAGACAAGAGCTCAGAAAAAAAGTTTTATATTCTTCAGACTTGGTGTTTATATGAAGATTAAAAAAAGGGCTTAACCTCAAGATAAACAAGATGGTCCACAGACACATTTACCACTGGACCAGCCTTACCCCACATATTTGCTGTTTAACTGACCCATTTTCACTTTAAATACTTTTTTAAAAGTGTATAAAAATACTGAATGTAATTGTTCTGATAGTATGTTTGTGTTGGAATATCTTAGTGCCCGTCTACACCTATCCAAGTCTTGAATGCAAGTTTCATATTCTCTTGTATTGGATAGTGTAGACATCCTACTTGAATGAGTTTTAAAGAGAAATTATGTGACATCCAAGAAGATAATTCCTTGCAAGAAAGTTAGAACACGTTCTAATTTTTTTCTACAAGTTTTTGGCTGTCAAGACACTGATAACACCGGTTTGACACAAAACATGTGCCCGAAGGTTTGATAGTGCTGTTATTTTTATTATTTTTCTGACTTTTTGTTCATGCCCTTTGAATTTCAGTAAATGATTACAGTGCCTTGGTCAAAGTAACAAATCAATACGCTGATACACAGAAAGAGCAAAAAAAAAAAAAAAATAATAAATAAAAATAAATACATTGTAAAAAACTAAAAAAGAGCTCTTTTTCAAGTAGAGTCAAAATGGATTTTAAATGATCTTGTTCATTTAGTGAATAACTTTCATCAAATAAAGAATCTGCATCAAAATAAATTTTTGTCACATTTTTTTCAATTTTAAAAAAGAATGATTCATTTACTCCATTCTGTTTTAGCTTATTGCATCATTTTCCCGCTTTTTTTCACATAATTTACAGAAACATGATAGTCTTGCAAAGATAAAGGTATAAATCCTGGGCTATCTTAATGAGACATTTCAGTAAAAATTGTGCCTGAAAAAATGTTGAAAGGGCCATTTATTTTGCTTATCTAAATGTGACATGTAAGAAACTTGAATAGGTGTAGACACGGCCTTACTTTACTGAATTATTTATGTATATAGTTACATATATAATTATATATATATATATATGTATACCTCAAGTGCTTGAAAGAAAGGTGTTTTTACCAAAAAGACATACATTGAGCTGAGGTCTTATGCTCTTGTCCTGCTCAAATGTGAAAGAAACTTGTCAGGCTTTGAATAGGGATCCTCACAAACCTGGCAAATGTCGGTTTTTCCCTACACAGGCTTGCATGACTTCTATACTGGTGGCAAAGTCTTAGTAATTTAATTAACATGCTTCAGTAAAATCATTTTTCTGTAAAATTACATATGTTAATCTTCTTGTTTAGAAATTCTTTAGAAATGTTCTAGTTCTATTTGTACTTGTTGATGAAAGAGAATATTGAAAGAAAAAATACAATTGAAGAAGAATGTAAACAATGAGAAATAGCATATTGTTATTCCAAAATTGTTACCTTTTGATAAATTGAAATACACAGTTTTGGATAAATGTACCCCCTGAAATGCTTACTGTCAAACTTGGACTGGACCTGAGAATTAAAAATTTTTCTAAAGTTAAAAAACAGTTATTGTTAGTTTTTTTCTAAAGAGAGGCAACTGTAAAAGATTATATCTGCCGTTAAACATGGAAAAGGTCTGGAAAAAAAGTTTTACAAGTCGAGACTAGTCCCTAAAAATAAAGCAATATTAAGGATGCCAAGTTTGACCGTAGGCTATGGAATGTTATTTGCCTAATTATCTGCTCAGTGAATTGAAAACAATGGAGAAAAAATGAAATAAAAGAATTGTACAGTTAATGTTTGTGTTGTTCTTTAATGGGGTTTTGAGTACTTTAAAGGGACTCCACTGACAGGTTTTGTGTGCTTTAAAGGGACTTCCCTGAAAGAGGTTTTGAGTGCTTTAAAGGAACTCCACTGACAGGTTTTGAGTGCTTTATAGGGACTTATTTTACACGTTTGGAGTGCTTTAAAGGGACTCCACTGAGATGTAAGTAATATTAATGAATTAAGAAGTACTGACTGAGTAATGTAAATTAAGTGAGAAGTACACACAGTGAGTAATGTTGATGAAGTGAGAAGTTCTTAGTGAGTAATGTTCATTAATTGAGAAGTACTCAGTGAGTAATGTTTATTAATTGAGAAGAACTCGGTGAGTAATGTTCATTAAGTGAGAAGTACTAAATAAGTAATGTTCATGATTTGAGATGTGTCAGTAATTTTCATTATGAGAGTAGTACTCCATATGTTATGTTCATGCTATAAGTGTTTGGCGAGTTGTCTTTATAATGTAAGAAGTGCTTAGTAAGTACTGTTCAAAGCGTGAGCAGTACTGTTCAAAGGTGAGTTGTAATATATGAGTAATGTTCAAAGTGTGATCAGTACTTCATGAGTACTGTTCAAAGAGTGATTTGTAATATATGAGTAATGTTCAAAGCGTGATCAGTTCTTTATGAGTACTGTTCAAAGAGTGAGTTGTAATATATGAGTTATGTTCAAAGTGTGATCAGTACTTTATGAGTACTGTTCAAAGAGTGACTTGTAATATATGAGTACTGTTCAAAGTGTGAGTTGTACTATGTAAGTAATGTTATAAGTGTGAGCACTGGTGAGTGGTAAGTAAGCGCACAGTAAGTCATGAGTAGTACCCTGCGAATAATGTTCACACTAGAGACAAGCTATTTTTTGTCCCAGGTTCAAAGTACAGTTCATTATGTGAAAGAAAGGTAGACAGCTTTAAACGATTCCACAGATTAAAATGTTACATTTTGAAAAAGTTCATGATAAGCTCTGTAAGGACTATCGGCTCTTCACGTATTTCATATAATAGCCAAGGAGAGCAGATTGGGGACTGACGTAATCACACCGTATTGCCGGCACCAGTGATGACAGATTGTTGCAGTGATAAATGTACTGATTACTACAGGTAGGTTATAAACTTGGTTTGTAAAATAAGGACACTTTCATTGCCATAGAATTATTGTCCATTGGCTGGGGTTTTAGAAGTTTTTAGCTCGACTATTCGATAAGAATAAGTAGAGCTATTGTATTCACCCGAGCGTCGGCGTAACCACTTATGTTAAAGTTTTTGTAATACCTCAAATATTTCAAAATCCATTGACATATGGCTTTGAAACTTTGCACACTTGTTCACCATCATCAAATTTTGACAGAACTATGCCCCTTTTTCGACTTAGAATTTACGCTAAAGTTTTGTAACACCTCATATTTTTAATATCCATTGACATATGGCTTTGAAACTTTGCACACTTGTTCACCATCATGACTTTATGTAACTCTATGAAGCATTTGGCAACTTAGAATTTACATTTAAGTTTGCATACCACCTCGGATATTTTCATATTCTACTGACATCTGGCTTTGAAACAAGTTGAAATTTTATACTCTTCTTTGAGAGCATATAAACTCTCTCCAACGCATGGATTTAAAGAAAATTTTGCCTTTTTGTTAACTGAGAAAATTTTACATTATCAAGGCTCTGTTACTACCAAGCACTAAGAATAGTCGAGCGTTGCTGTCCTACCGACAGCTCTTGTTTAGAACTTGGGGTTCTGTGTTATACACATAAATATCATCATACATGTGTAGTCACGTTTGCCAACCCATTGTGTCTTTTCTTTAGAATGTTAGAGTGTTTCAGGCGTCCAAACAAACCTAGTCGAAGAGAAAATGCTGCCGTTGTGGACAGACATGTATTTTCGAGGCTGCCAACCCTCACAAATGTGTTAACATTTTTGCAGGAAGTTAAGATCAATTTCATTTAACAGGTGGGGGTGATATCAATCAGTGTCATATTTAAAGATTGTTATAAAATGCTCACATTTTGTATATCAATAGCATTTGCACAACACTGTCATATTCCATATAACATGGCTAAATTTGTAATTTTTGACGATAGCTATGTGAACAGGTTAATTGTTAAGTGACTTTATAAGGGTGGAATAAGAACTGATCGAATGGAAGCAAACCTTTATTCGAGATCTAGTTGCTTCCGTTATATTTCTGAAACTCACACAATTATTTTACATTTGGGAAGAAGATATTACGCCAACATTTTCACCTAGGGAGGATTTATATTCACTGGAATCAAGCTATTATTGAAAGAAAAACAAGTAAAGAATGCTTTTGTCGGTGAAATACATACAAGAGGAAATTTTACCAAATGTCCTGGACTGACAAAAGAAATATTTAAGAAACAGTGGAAAAAAACTTGAAACAGGTCCTGTGAATTTTACTCGAATTACCAGCAGATTATATGATATCCGCAGTGCACAGTGCACGTGTATACACGTTATTATAGCGTCATTGGCGTATCAACGTCAAGTATAAAAAAAAGTTTGCCTTCGCACGAAATACAGCGTTTGTGTCTTGGTGAATAGTTTCCTATACCATGAGGAGAAGTATCGCTCGTGCCTGAAATAATGTTATGCACCTGATGTCTTCCTCAACCAGTAAAGCTAAAAACAATTGCCGTATGACATGTCGGTGTTACCGTATTTTAACAGCTTGTCTGTAATATGCAGGCTCCACCCATTCGGCATTCCAATTATTTAGTCCGCACATTTTTTTTCCGGTAAGGATCGGTTCTGCGGATATTTCTCAAAATGTTACCATTCCATGTTAACTGCTGAATTCTGTTTCAGCTGGTGCTTGTGGCGTAGATGGAAGTTTGCAATTTCCAGTACCAACCATGCATGAAAAGGTTCTGTCACATTTTTAATTTTACTGCTGTGTGCGTTCTTTAGCGATTCTTCTTTTTTACTATTTTATCACCAAAAAACAAAACATTTGCACTTGTTTACTTGACATCAAACTTGCGACACCACTAGTGAATACTGTTTAGACGCATATTAATCCATTATTTCACCATCATTTTGAGCTTATAATTATAAAAGCATAAATATGCGCACTTTTGTACAATAGTGCGCATATTTATGCTTTTATAAGTATAATCTCAAAATGCTGGCAAAATAATTGCGATTCAAATAATTGGCTGTTTTAATTTCTCTTGCAATAATTTACATGATACTTAATACTATTTGCTCGAGTTCTCCACAATTTGTAGAATCATAATTTGTAGATTATATTTTATCATTTTCAACCACGCTTCATTACCGTTTTAGGACGGTAAAAACGAACTGAACATATACCAAAGTATTCAAAATATTGCTTCCCTTTAAGAACATTTTTATAAGTTGCGGCTGTGTTTAGACATATGGAAAAATACGCACATACGCTCGCATTATATCAAATATAATCATGAAGTGTGCTTTTTCAATTATCCCCTCGCTTTTCCGTCCAATTAGAATATCTAAATTTGAAAAATTCTGACAGCGAGTCTATTTAGCATACACGCTCTTAGCCTTAGCCCTTAGTAGTTCCAATTCGTTCAAAAAGCCCTAGATTAAGTTGTTTTTTTTTACAGGGCCTGTGCCACGGGGTAGGAAGTGTTACACGAGGGATAGAGTTCTTATGATAACTTGTCAAGGAGTTCTTGTGATAACTGTCACGGAGTTCGTCGGAAAACTATTGTATATACTGTCAATACCTGCGAGATGGCAAATAATTTGGAAATTTTACCCAAAACTACCAGATTTTAAGCAAAAGACGATGAAAAATTGACTATGAATTAGTTTTTGACACATAATGCAATATGTAAGGCAAGCTTAATCATTAAAGATTAATTTAGCACCTAAAACCATTTACCATTTTTGGCGAGCGTTTTTGCAGTTTATACAAGTTTTCCGACGAACTCCGTGAAACTCCTTGACAAGTTATCATAAGAACTCCATCCCTGGCTCCTGTAACACTTCCTCCCCGTGCTGTGCCAAGTTTTCTTTAAAGTATTCCTGATATACTGCGAGACTTAATTTCGAAAACTGCTTTCAAAGTTGTCACAGTGAATTCATTTTGGATTTGCCGATTGATTCCGAGACAATTTTGTTTCTGAAGGGCATTGCCCATTGAGCTTGATCTAAATATTTATTTTTAATAGTACATCTAGTACTATTATAGTACTAGATCTAGTATCTAGTAGATCATGTAGATCTAGTACAATTAGTTGGGCATCAGTGATTCAATAAAAGCATTGTAAGTGACGTAACGCATTTTGATTATTTAAATTAGGCTACATATTACGATCATAACGGCACTGATAAACATATGTTATGGAAGAAAATGTTGGAAGAAAAGTCTACTGTGCTTATTTCCATAAATTAAGTGGAAACAAGCCTATCTAAATATTTATATTTTGACTTAAAGTAAATTTCACGGTGAAAGAAAAAATACAAAACGCCGTGAGAAATTTGACAAGTGCGCGTCATTGGAAACCACGAAATAATGTTTGATCGGGCATGAAAAACACTTGTTTTTATTTGTTTAGGTAGTTATTTACAGCTACTCTTATTGATAAACTGATAAATGTAAACACTTAGAAAACAAAAGGGCTTTAAGTACAATATATAAATCACTTTTAAATGAACGGAAGTTGAAACGAAGATTGAAATTTTGAAATGGGCTATTCCAGAAAATATCCGCACCCCCCCTATGGAAGAGGTCTGAGATGAAAATACCCCCCCTAGGACAAACACTCAGAGTTACCCCCTTGGACAACATAATGTAAACAGTTTTACTCAAAATGACCCCCTTGGACAACCCAAAATAACCCAATGGACAACCTATGGAAGAGACTTTTGATCAAAATGCCGTCCTTTGACAACCTATGGAAGAGACTTTTACTCAAAATGACCCCCTTGGACAAAAATTTTCAATATCCCCCATTGACAAACTGCTGAAATTGACCCCCTAGGACATCTTCCATAGGTATATTACTATTAAAAAATAGACCCCCTGGACAACCTATGGAAGAGACTTTTGCTCAAAATGACCCCCTTGGACAAAAATTTTCAATATCCCCCATTGACAAACTGCTGAAATTGACCCCCTAGGACATCTTCCATAGGTATATTACTATTAAAAATAGACCCCCTGGACAACCTATGGAAGAGACTTTTGCTCAAAATGCCCCCCTCGGACAAAAACATTCAATATCCACCCTCGGACAAGCTACAGAAATTGACCCCCTAGGACATCTTCCATAGGTATATTACTAATAAAAATACACCCCCTGGACAACCTATGGAAGAGACTTTTGCTCAAAATGACCCCCTTGGACAAAAACATTCAATATCCACCCTAGGACAAGCTACAGAAATTGACCCCCTAGGACATCTTCCATAGGTATATTACTATTAAAAATAGACCCCCTGGACAACCTATGGAAGAGACTTTTGCTCAAAATGCCCCCCTCGGACAAAAACATTCAATATCCACCCTCGGACAAGCTACTTAAATTGACCCCCTAGGTAAACTTCCATAGATATAACACTAATATAGACCCCGCCCCCCTCCTCCTGGACACCCTATAGTAGAGACTTGATCAAAATGACCTCCCTTGGACAAAAAGTTTAAATATCCCCCAAGCCCCTTGGACAAACTACCAAATTAACCCGCTACGACATCTTTCATATGTCAACGCTTTAGGATCTGATTATCAGCAATAGGTTGTCACCTTCTCATATGCATGTCCTTTTAAACAAGCAATCAGCGACGAGCTTTCATAATCTTTAAAGCCATGTGGTTTCTTTTTTTATTTGCTGGAAAATCAATTTTGAGTGATTTGGGAATCAAACATGGTGTTGTGCATATAGCCTGCAGACCCTGTAAACTGCCAAAACAATATTGACCATTAAAAATTTAGTCTATTATTTCCAGTTTATTTGTATGATATTACTTCAAACATTCTTTTTCTAACAAAAATACATGTAAAGGAAGGTTTGATTGCATTGCTAATAATAGCTAATAATAGCTAAATTTTTGGGAAATCCTTATCACAATGATTGCGAAACAAATACAGTGGAAATCAGATCTACATGTAAAAAGAAAGTAGATCTGAGCTTAAGTAAGATTGTTCATAGGTATAACACTTATAAAGACCCCTTGGACAACCTAGGGGTTAGAAATAGCCTCCCTTGGACAAAATAACTTTTGATGCCCCCTAGGACAAACTATGACAAATCTTGTATATTCATAAAACACTTTTTTAACACAATGGACAACTTCTGCAAAACATCATGTCTGTTCTTAATCATTACTTTCACAGACACAGTTTGGGAGTAACTAAGGCTAAAAAAAGACCGATACAATTCAGTCTAGCCAAATTCAGATCATACCTCTTATTACATGACAACAAGGGTGCCATAGTCACAAAATACGCCCGTTTACGAAAAAGCTTTAGATGGAGATGGGGGCATTATGGATAAGTGTTATCTAGCAAGCAAGTTTTTATTCTTGGCACTGTGTTGTTAAATGAACCTTAAAACAAATCAATAGGGAAGATATGCACAGAATGTGTGACCTTGACCTTGGTCGCAGGGACCTGAATTTTATGCACGGCACTCAGCCTCACAATGATGAACATTTGTGCCAAATTATATTGAAATCCCTCTATGCATGTAGAAGTTTTGCTCCAGACAAGTGTTTTTCTATGAGCTCTAACTGTGACCTTCACCTTTGACCTAGAGACTTGGTTTATGTGCAGGGCACTACATCTCATGGTGGTGAACAATTCTATAAAAGTAACATTAAAATTCCTCCATGCATGTAGAAAATATGCTCCGGACAACATCTGGATATTTTAATCATCTCCAGTGACCTTGACCTTGCAAATATTAACCTAAATTAAATGTGTAACACCTGTAGTCATGATAGTTACCATTTGTGCTACAATCCATCAATAAATGATGACTAAATGGTCCCTATAACCATCTTCAAATTTTTATCTGAACTTTGACCTCTATGTGTAACCTTGACTTTGGTCGCAGGGATCTGAATTTTGCATGCGACACTCAGCCTCACAATGGTGAACATTTGTGCCAAGTTATATTGAAAACCCCCTATGAATGTAGAAGTTTTGCTCCGGACAAGCGTTTTTTCAATGAGCTCTAAGTGTGACCTTGACCTTTGACCTGGAGACCTGGATCATGCATGGAGCAATACATATCATGGTGGTGAGCATTTCCATAAAGTATTATAAAATTCTTCCATACATGTAGGATATATGCTCCAGACAAAATCTGGATATTTCACCATCTTTAGTGACCTTGACCTTGCATATATTGACCTAAAGTACATGTGTCACAGCCGTAGTCATTGTAATGACCATTTGTGTTACAATACCTCAATAAATGATGATTAAATCGTCCCTATACACATCTTCATATTTTTATCTTTTTTTAAACGGGCGTATAAAAAGTACATGTAATTTAATAACTAAAAAATTCTGATTTAAGATTTTATTCTAGGGAAATACATTTCATTACAATTCTTAATCTTTGAATGAGCTGAACTGATATTTACTTGAAAATTAAAATATAACTAGAACTGCCACTATCATGGCGTGAATACCCCCGCATACCACTTTGTCAGAATCAACAGTGGCCATTTAGAGCTCAAGGACAACCTCCCTGCCAAATCTGAGGTTACTAAGCCAGTGCATTGCTAAGTTATGTATTCTACATGCTTCAAATGTGAAAATGTCAAAATCAATACATTGCGGACAGGACATTCTTTAGCAATTGAGAAGAAAAGCTTTTTTTTTGTCAAGGTCCCTGTGACCTTGACCTTTGACCCAGTGACCTCAAAATCAATAGGGGTCACCTTATAGTCATGATCAACATCCATACCAAATATGAAGACTGTGGGTCAAAGGAATCTTAAGTTAATGGGTGGACAAACTTTTTGAAGTCAAAGTCCCTATGACCTTGACCTTTGATCCAGTGACCTCAAAATCAAAAGGGGTCATCTACTAATCATGATCAACATCCATGTCAAATATGAAGACTGTGGGTCAAAGGAATCTAAAGTTATTGGGCAGATAACGTTTTTGAAGTCAAAGTCCTGTGACCTTGACCTTTGACCTGGTGACCTCAAAATCAATAGAGGTCATCTACTGATCATGACTAACCTCCATGCCAAATATGGCGACTGTAGGTCAAAGGAATCTTAAGTTATTGGGCGGACAAGCTTTTTGAAGTCAAGGCCCCTGTGACCTTGACCTTTGACCTGGTGACCTCAAAATCAATAGGGGTCATCTACTAATCATGACTAACCTCCATGCCAAATATAAAGACTAAGGGTCAAAGGAATCTTAAGTTATTGGGCGGACAAGCTTTTTGAAGTCAAGGCCTGTGACCTTGACCTTTGACCTAGTGACCTCAAAATCAATAGGGGTCATCTACTAATCATGACTAACCTCCATGCCAAATATGAAGACTAAGGGTTCAAGGAATCTTAAGTTATTGGGCAGACAAGCTTTTTTAAGTCAAGGCCCCTGTGACCTTGACCTTTGACCTAGTGACCTCAAAATCAATAGGGGTCATTCTACTAATCATGACTAACATCCATGCCAAATATGAAGACTAAGGGTCAAAGGAATCTTAAGTTATTGGGCGGACAAGCTTTTTGAAGTCAAGGCCCCTGTGACCTTGACCTTTGACCTAGTGACCTCAAAATCAATAGGGGTCATCTACTTATCATGACTAACCTCCATGCCAAATATGACGACTGTAGGTCAAAGGAATCTTAAGTTATTGGGCGGACAAGCTTTTTGAAGTCAAGGCCCCTGTGACCTTGACCTTTGACCTAGTGACCTCAAAATCAATAGGGGTCATCTACTAATCATGACTAACCTTCATGCCAAATATGAAGACTAAGGGTCAAAGGAATCTTAAGTTATTGGGCGGACAAGCTTTTTGAAGTCAAGGCCCCTGTGACCTTGACCTTTGACCTAGTGACCTCAAAATCAATAGGGGTCATCTACTTATCATGACTAACCTCCATGCCAAATATGAAGACTAAGGGTCAAAGGAATCTTAAGTTATTGGGCGGACAAGAAAAAACCGACGGCCGGACGGACGGCCGGACGGCCGGCCGGACGGACAAGCTGATTCCAGTATACCCCCCTTACAACTTTGTTGTGCGGGGGTATAATTAAATTTCTATGAGAAAGTATTTACATTTGATAAGGTAATTACTGTATGATCTTTATGAACAAATACCAAGTCTACAGAACACCATAGTTATCACAGTTAAGTATCTTGACCAATGAATGAAACATGTGTAAATAAATGTTACATTCTTTACAACATACTCAAGTCCAAGAAAGAGGATTATTTCATGCCCTTTGATTAAATTCTATTTTTAGAAAATAGATCAAGGGGAGTAATTGTGTAAGTCATTTATGAACAAAGTAATAACTTTGTTGTCTCCCTTTGATTAAATTCTATTTACAAAATCTGGATATTTCATCATCTTTAGTGACCTTGACCTTGTATATATTGACCTAAATTATATGTATCACAGCCATAGTCTTGATAATGACCATTTGTGTTACAATCCCTCAATAAATGATGACTAAATGGTCCATATACACATCTTCATATTTTTTATCTGAACTTTGACCTCTATGTGTGACCTTGACCTTGGCCGCAAGGACCTGAATCTTTGCACGCGACACTCCGCCTCACAATGGTGAACATTTGTTGCCAAGTAATATTTTTTTGAAAAAAAAATCCCTCTATACCATGTGGAAGTTTTATTCCGGACAAGCATTTTTCAATGAGCTCTAAGTGTGACCTTGACCTTTGACGCTAGAGACCTGGTTCATGTGCGCGACACTGCTCCTCATAGTGGTGAACATTTATATGAAGTTTCATTAAAATCCCTCCATACATGTAGGAGAATATGCTCCCGGACAAAATTGGACGCCGCCCGCCCGCACCGACCGCCCGCCGCCGGCCCCGACCGCCCGCCGCCAGGGGCGTTCCCCATAATACGTCGTCCCGTTTTTCAAACGGGCGTATAAAAAGGAAGGAAAATTATAGTGATTTTATGCCCATTTATTTGAGTAGTCAAGAAAATTTTACATTTTGCCATAATTGTTTTTAATTTTTGTATATTACTTCCCAAATTATCCAGATATAACTAATCCACATGATGGTCCTCATGGGCTCCTTGCTGCTAGTTCTTGTTGCTGGGTCATGTGGGGGATTTGCGTTCATTGAACACCGCCTTTCCTTGTTGATCTTGTCTATCATATTTTATTGAAAATTCTATAGAAATCCTTTGGAATGTATAATTTTGTAATTCTTGATTGATAAAAATATTGGGACAGTCTTTTTTAATTCAAAGGTAGCTTATAATTATATATTTTAACAGATTTATCTTAACCATTACAGCTTGACAATTCCAAAAATAGGACTATCCTTAACTCACCCGGATGTCAGCATTGGTGTAACAATTTTGGTTACGGTTTTACGTGCAATATCATATCCCATGAACCACTTCTCGATATTTGCTTTACTTCACACACTCATTTAAGAGCAATTTTATAAGGTCACTATCCAAGGCCCGTAACTCTAGCATTGATTTAAACAGAATTATAGGCCCTTTTCGAACTTAAAAAATCCTTGGTATAAGTTTTTGCAACTTCAATGTTCAAAACTACTAAAGGTATTCACTTGAAATTTAATTTCATCTCTTAAGGTCATTTTTCAAGGCCGGTAAACTCTAGCATAGGATTTTTACTGAGTTATGGTCCTTTTTGAACTTTTATAAGTGTTGCTTTACAACATTATTCTTTCAAAACAACTAAAGGTATCCACTTTAAACTTCATACATGTTTGCAGGATCATAAATAAAGGTAACTGCCCAAGGCCTGTAACTCTAGCAAAATATTTTGACTAAATTATGCGTCCTTTTTGAATGTTTATAATGTGTTGCTTACAACATTATTCTTTAAAAACAACTAAAGGTATTTCACTTTAAACTTCATAACAAGTTTGCGGGATCATAAATTAAGGTCACTATCATTAAGGCCTGTAACTCTAACAATCGATTGTGACTAAATTATGGTCCTTTTTGAATGTTTATAAGTTTTGTTACGTACGTTACATTATTCTCAAAACAACTAAAGGTAGGGGACCATCAACCGGACACTTTTTGAACATTTTTCCATAAGACTTTATAATTGAAAGCTAGAGATCTGAAATTTTGACAGCTAACAGTAGGTTTCCTAAAACTAACAAACAACTTTGTTTATTTTTTATTACATTGACACTTTTATCTGAGGCCCATCAGCGAAGGAGGGTATCAAAAATTACCAAAATTGACCACACTACAGCACCAATGTGTCGGACAGATATGCAATGCGCACTAAATTTAATTCAGATAAAGCTTGGGTGTTTTGATTGTTGTTTTTAACATGATGATACAATATTTCAGCAACAAATGCTGAAGTTTTGAATATTCTATTGTTACTCTGCAAATGATGATAGCTTGTATATGAGACCAGGTCCAGGTATTGCTTTCTGACCCCCCAAATTTCAACGAGTCAACAATTCTTGGAAATAGACATTAAAAATTTACCATTTACGGAGGTTTGAAATAAATTTATTTACTTGCTACCCCCAATGTCCAAAGGTCCAACATTAACCCGGTAAAATGTTGAAATCGTCTTCAGTTCGTTATAAAGTCTGACATTTCGTAGTGGCCGCTCCATAACTTTTTAAACTACTGAATTTTTTCTAAAAAAAACTTAGCACAAGTTATTATTACTATACTGAGGCGATGTTCACGATGCGCAATAATTGAGTTGCTATCCCCAACTTCAAGGCTCACCAGCTTAAAGGTCAAATCGTTAAAGGTGTACAATAATCATGTCCGCTCCATAAACATTTAAAGCCGTCTGGAACGGTTTTAGTAAAATACACTTGGTCACATGAGCTTGATCACCATTATGAGACGATGTGCAAGAGCGCAATAATTGAAATTGCTACAGCCAACGGTCAAGGTCACACAGGTCAAATGTTAGTGTCTTTCATTTCATGTACTGTCCATAACATTTAAACCGCCTGACAATGTTTAAAGATTAACTTAGTAGAAATGATCACATATTCATGACCAACCATTGAGCATAGCACCAAAAATTCAAGTCCACAACCCTTAAAGGTATGCAGTCACGCTCAAAAGGTACAATGTAAAAAAGAGATTCAAGCATTCCAGGTGGCTACCTGTAACAAGAGTCAAAGTTATCATGTTCCATATTTCTTTTTTATTTTATGGAAGATTTTAAATAACAATGGTCAACATAAATATTCACCATCATGAAAACTATGTTTCCTAATATGATAAAATTCAAGGTTGTGGCTGGTTGAAGGGTCAAGAAGTTTCAGATCATGTTCACTGGCGGAGAGGATTTAGCTGTCCTTTCAGACTGTCTTTGTTGTCCTTTGAATTATTTTGGCTTTACTTTTTAAAGCCTCACACTGGTCACAGTGAGCTTTTAGTTGATCGCTTTTCGTCCGGCGAATCATCCGGCGTCTGTAAAAACTTTTCCTTTTAAATAACATTCTCTTCATAAACCAGCTAAGCCAATTTCATTCCAAACTTCACAGGAATGTTCCTGTTGGTGGTCACCTTTGAAAAATTGTTCAAAAGAATTTAATTCCCATGCAGAACTCTGGGTTGCCATGGGCAACCAATAAGAAAAAACTTTAAATATTTTCATTAAAAAATTACCGAAAAGAAGCTACGAGCTTAATAATATTATGTCAATGAAACATCTTAATCTAGTGAGTGTCTACCAAGTTTGTTCAAAATAATAGCACCCTGGTGGTCCAAAAATTTGATCCGCCCTAGTGGGGTTCATTTGATTTATATCCCTATTATGTATATAGCTAAAAACTTAAAAATTCTTCTTACTTAAGGAAACCCAAAAACCTAGAGCTAAGATCAATTTAGCACCGTAACATCTTCTAACTGGGTGTCATTACCAAATTTGTTTCAAATAAGAGCCCCTGGTGGTCAAAATGGCCCCCCCAAGGGTAAATGATTTCTCCTTTAAATGTGTATGAGTAAAAACTTAAAAATCCTTCTTCGAAAAAAACCCGAATAGCTAGAGTTTAGATATTAAGCATGAAACATCTATCAAGTAAGTGTCTACAAAGATTGTGTTCAAACTAAAAGCCCCCTGGGGGTCAAAGATTTGCCCTACCCAGGGGTGTCATTGTTTTTAAATATATGTGTAAACATACCCAATCAAGCTAGCTCCTTAGATGTTTAGCATGAAACAATTCTTCTAATGGCGTGTTCTACCAAGATTGTTCAAATATAAAAAGCGCCTGAGGGTTTCAACACTAGGCCCCACTAGCTGCGCAGGGGGGGGGGGGAGGGCTTATATACAGGGTGAGAGACTTCTGGGCCATCAATGGTTCCTCTTGTTTGTATTTTCTGATCGCCAGACTCAGGAAAATTACAATGCTGACCATTCAATCTCAAAGCACAGGTTTTTCCCGAACAGAATCTAACAACAAGTAAGTATCTTCAAAACAGCTTTAATCTTAGCAATGTTAAAAGAAAAGAATATTTTTTTATTTTGTTACACAGTTACCATCAACAATACCCAATGGCATCTCAGTTTTTCAAAGCTAGCTTTGATATTATTAGAATGGATCAATAAATAGCACAACAAAAAATAATGCGGAATGAATATCATTTTTAGATAATCAATGAAAAATCGCTCGGCTTATTTCCGTAAAGTTGCAGATATTGGATCGAATTTAAACGCCCCTAAAAGAAACATTCGTTTAGACTTATCTGAAAATAAAGGATAAGGGAATTTTATATGACAAGGGACGAGGTTTTAGGGCCAGCTCGCACAATCAATAATCAAATTTATACCATAAGTTTAGAAGCACCCAGATGATTTAATCCACATAATAAATATTCATTCTTTAGCACCTGATCCCTACCAAGACTCTCTGCGATATACACCAATAATTCTGGAACTGCATCCAATATGCTGCAATATATAACGTGATCAGGAACGTTTTCTCGGCACTAGAAGAAATTTTCAGCCAAATCATCCATCGATTCAGTTTACCTAGACAATTATTTACAATTACAACCACTAAATTGAAATTCTTAAATATTATAATAATTTGGTTTTTATCTCAGTATTAATTTCAGTTATCCATCACGTCTGGACCGAAAGGGGTTACACACTTGTTTACAATAATGAGAGGTCTAGATTTTTCAAATCTCAAGTCGTGACAATTTTTTACTCAATTTTTATTCCAGCGCATCTTTTTAAGCGAATTAGCAGGATATGCAAGACTCAAGTTTGGGCTGCATAAAAAATGGACACCATTAAGCAACAGTAGAAACTTCTGGTCATTGCAACAATTCCAAATGTAATCAAACTCAACAACTGTCTATAAGCAAAAAAATCTAAACACAGTCACTGCAACTTTAGTTTGCCCTAGCAAGAATGAATTAATAAGTATTTCCAACACATTAAACTAATATACAGGAAAATACATTACTGATAGTACAGTATGATTTACAAAATTAATGTAGGATTGCAAAAGATCATAGAAAATACACAGAGCTTCACAGCCCTTTGATTAATTTAAAAAAAAAAATTTACTGCTCAATATCTGCAAGAATATTCCAATGCAATAATGTGAAAATAATCAGATTATTATTATCGTATATTATCAATATATTTAAAATATATATATATAGTACGGTTGTCATAGACTTTTCGGTATCTAATAAAATAAATAAGGACATGGCTGGTCATTCGGTTGATAAGAGGATTTGCCAACCCTTGACCACTGGCATATTACCCCTGGCTTGACTACTCAAGGAAACTATACCAGTCCTTGGGGTTTGAACACAATATATTCCTCTATCATCCTTGACAGCCAAGTGTTAATTTATTTCTAATAATATAGAACTAAATGTTTATTGACTGTAACTATACTTGCTTTTTATCTATTTAGATTTTTGGGGGGGGGGGGGGGGAAGGACCATAAGTTGTTCCAGACTTTCTTCAATTAAGAAAAAACTTGAGGGATCATTTTCACATTGGGACAGGTATGAAAAAGGTTTGAAATAGATTTGTTTCAATATTGAATATTGTATATATAACCTTGATATACTGAGATACAAAAGTTTCATATGAAAACTTAATCATATGCCTTTCTACATTTTTACCATCCTATACTACTGAAGTACAAAACATTTTCTATGAATAATTATCAGAGAAGTATTGCTTATTTGAACCTATTACTTACTAGTCAGATAATATAACAAATTTTGGCATGATGTTATCACAAAAATAATTTATAAAATTCCCAAAATTATATGACACTTTACTATATGCATTTAATTTGCCAGAATTTTTAAAGTTATTAAACTTAACAAAGAAATATACTATGTTCTCAAATTTGATATTAGGAAAATTTGATATTGCATACACAGTCTCTAAAAGACTATGTAAATATAAATAAACATGTTTTGATTCACACACAAGAGATTATTTGTTAATATTATGTACATCACAATAATACATAGGTATTCAGGCTGTTCATTTAAAAAAAGACAACAGCTCTTTTTAGAAAAAGTTTTAAACGAAGAGACCAACATTATGTGTTACAATGTAATGGGGAATGGCATTTCACCACACAAAACTGTAAATTCATTCTCTTATCAATACTAGACATTATTCAGTAACAACTGTCACTATAAATTTCTAATAATTTTCTTTGTTTGATTAAAACTACCTTAAATCAAGCAATTGGCAAAGTAATATTATTTTAAAACATTATCTAATGGAATTTTTATTTTTGTCTCCTTTTTAAATTCACCTAATTTAAATACACGATTAAGTGCCAAGTTAATTATTATTATTACATTTTAAATTCTCTGCAACTGTACAAAATAATATCTAAAACAATTGATCTAGATGAAAAAAGTTTCAAGTCATTTTGCATATATAATACATGAGGTCTTATAATCAAAAACTTTAGCTTGCATTTATAAAACACAAAAATATATTGATATTATGCAAAAATAGAAATAATTGCCCTACTTATTGGTCAATTCCAATATTTTTTGACGCTCTTAGATGCAAAAGATCCGTTGAAGACATCACTGCCTATTTTCAATAAGTATTTAATATCAAATATTAAGCAAAATACATTGTATGGTAAAACGCACTTACAAAACATATATTAAATTTTCTTGTAACAAAACAAAAATCTCCAAATTTCGTATTTGACTTTGATTTAAAGGTCAATCATAAAGCTTCACATTGAACAATTGTCATTTATTGGAATGCATATTTTGTCAGTGTGAATCCATCCATTAAATTAATGTGAAAATTATGATAGATTTAAACAACGTTATTTGAATTTTCATTTACCATTTTATTTAATTAAACTTGGATAAATGTTCTAGCTTCAGGATCATTTTAATTAAAAATTCATGAACCATTCATAAAAGTTCAAAATTATTATCACTGCCTACACCTGTAGTTTCTTCTTGATATCATAAATTTATTGTTTTTTTTCTTTGTATTAAATTATCCTGTGCCTATTTTAGATTTTCAAACTTTGTTTCAAATATTAAAGTGAGATAAATTACAGACACTAAAATTCAAGCAAGGAAGAGTATTAGTTGTCGTAATTCACATTTCACATGGCCATGCACATGAAGCAATCTAATACTATAGGACAGTATCATAACATGATGTATGTTGGCAGATTAAATGTTCAGCAGGTTTTGGTTATAAACCCAATCTGCAGCTGAATGGTGGGCTAAGGTTATAAAAACAATTTAGCTGAACAAGATGGGTTAAAAATTTAATAGAAGCCTAAATGACTGAATCATTGAACCAGTCAATTGTCAAGCAACTACATGTTAGTTTTATAAACAGGCAGCTTATTACTCCACTGATTTTAATTAACCACGCAGATATAATGCATATTACAAAGGTTTATAAGATGAGGGCAATTTCATTACAACACATTGAGGTCTGAGGACAATATAAAAATGCACAATAAAATTTATCTGTTCATCCTTTACATCCTCCAAATGACTTGTAACTATATCAGAGACTATGCTCTGCTATATCACCACATTTCTAAAAATCAAAAATGTCAGATCACTTTTCAGCTTTATTACTTCATTCAAGACAGGGAAGATGTTTAACAAGATAATTTAACGTTTTTTAGGTATCTTGTTAGCTAGTAGTAATACTAATGGTAAGGATTTCATCTAGATCTATCTGTTCTTCATATAAAAATATGGTTTTCAATTCATGCAAAGTCAGACAGTCACTGATTTTTCTCTAAACTGTACTTCTGTGTCTAGTTGGTCATAATGTATGTTTAAGTCATACAATAAAACAAGGTTTTAGATATATAAGCCAACACTTTCTACAAAAGGTATTTAAAACCTTAAATTATAATTAACTAAACTGTACTATATGGGACATAGATATCAAAAAATTACAAAAAATTACCATTCTTGTCTTGAATAATACTTGAATAATTGACAATAACATGTATAACTTTTCTTACTTTTGTATCTGTTTTTTTTTACAACAACAAGAAAGAATATGTTATTAATATTATTCGAAGAAAAAGTGTTTGGTAGTTTCATATTTTACTTGGTTAAAAAAGTATTAATAAAGAATCATAGGTTTTTAATAACTACAAATAAATAAAAATGAAAAATGTCCTTGAAAAGATTTTTTTTGGTTTATTGAGACAGGTACTTGTTATTTTACATCACATAAGAAGAGGGTGAAGTAAGAAAACCTGTTAGATTTTCAATTTGTCTTATAAAATAGGGGCATCAAAATATTATTTAAATAATGATTACCTTGATACAAATCTAAACTTTTGTTAAAAATATAAAGTATGTTTACTATGCCGATTTCAAATTTATAATAATCATTTTAAGTTGTTACCCTATCCAATTGGTCTTCATTTAGAAAAAAATCAAAATCTGGCCCTACAAAATAAAAATTAAACAAAATAAATTGCCTCTTCTTGGATTTGAACCCACACCCTATCAGAACTCTATGTCCATACTCTACAGATAGGATTCTGCAGTTTTGTTAAGAAAGGACCAACTTTAACTTGACCCCGTAATAAAGTATGCGTTCGAATACATACAGTATCACAGTAGTTTATTCATTCCTCTATTTGAAAAGAGACATAATAATTTCATAGATTTTAATGAATGAATTTTGTTAAAATATTTTACTCAAGGATGAGCATAGTATCTTTAAGCTATTTCAGTTTATTAAGTTAGTAGTTACACAAAATAGCTAGAATATTAATTATGGAATTCTTATAATATTAAAGCATGATATGTACATTATACATATATTTACTTTTGTTATTGTGAATCCTTTGATTAAATATAATCAATGATTGATCGAAAAGGGTTGTTTCGATTATTTACGATGATCGATTATGACTTTTTGTCCGATAAAGATAATATAATAAACAAGATCAACAAGGAAAAAGGTGGCGTTCATGATCCAGCAACAAGAGCCAATATAATTTTGGACCCCTAAAATTTAGGCCTGGACCCCCAGTTTTCTAGGCTATGCATCCACTTGGACACCTAAAATATCAAAGAGATGTAAAACCCTGGTTACCTTTGACTTTCCACAACTGTTTTCCATAAAGTACAAAAGCACCGAAACCGTTTTGTGAAGGCATCGAGTGGAGAGCTCTTGGAAAATGTCACTTCATACTCACCCCACTTACCATACCCTTTGGCAGTGACACAATATTCCTCATTATGTTACTAAGTAACATAATGAGGAATATTGTGTCACTGCCAAAGGGTATGGATAATGTATCTCTGCCATTGGGCACAACTCATTGGTAAAAAATGCCCCCCATGAAAACCTCTTCCATACCACTTAGACAGCCGATATTTTCTATACCCATTGGACAAATATTACTTTATGACCGCTTGGACAACACATCCATAAAAAATGACCCCCTTGGACAGACAATATTTTCCATAACCCTTGGACAATCATTAATACATGCACCCCCTTGGACAACATATCAATAAAAAGTGACCCCCTTGGACAAATTGTCTGAAATACCCCCCTTGGACATCTCTTCCATACCCCTTGGACAGATATTTTCCATACCCCTTGGACAATCATTTATACACGTGCCTTCAACAACTTATTAGTAAAAATGACCCCCTTGGACAAATTGTCTAAAATACCCCCTTGGACATCTCTTCCATACCCCTTGGACAGATATTTTCCATACCCCTTGGACAATCATTTATACACGTGCCTTCAACAACTTATTAGTAAAAATGACCCCCTTGGACAAATTGTCTAAAATACCCCCTTGGACAGATATTTTCCATACCCCTTGGGCAATCATTTATACACGTGCCTTCAACAACTTATTAGTAAAAATGACCCCTTGGACAAATTGTCTAAAATACCCCCTTGGACATCTCTTCCATACCCCTTGGACAGATAATATTTCCCATAACCCTTGGACAAGCATTTATACATGCGCCTTCGACAACTTATCAGTAAAAAAATGACCCCCTTGGACAAATTGTCTAATTTAATACCCCCCTTGGACATCTCTTCCATACCCCTTGGACAAATAATATTTTCCATACAACCTGTCTTTTTCAAAACAATACCCCCTTGGACACTGTTATCTGAAATATGACCCCCTTGGACCTATTTTTTAAATACCCCCCCTTGGACAAAAAAATACCTCTTCCATAGGGGGGGTGCGGATAATTTCTGGAATAGCCCAATAGAACACAATGTCAAGTTGACCATATTTCGGATATGGTGTAGTCATTTGTAAATTATAAGACAGGACAATGTTGTGTCGTTCCAGTCGGACGCTTTAATTGGAGACATTTTGTAATTATCGAAAGCAAGCAATCATTGAGCTGAGAAGATTTGAATTTAGACAAAAAAGTTTACCAATGTTTGATAGCAAAATTTAATTGTCAGTTTGACCCCTTTTGTAGACTTAAAAATTTTCAGAGGTTTAAAACTTGATGAAAAATATTATCAATGCACCTTTGCTTTATAAAGGTCACTGAATTGGACAAGTTATTTTTAAGTCATTTTGTTTTATACAGTTGTGCAAAAATATTGACTTGTTTGAATTAAGCCGAAATGAATTACATATTTTTGAACTTGCAGAAGTTTACAAGTTTAAAGGAAAAATAGTTGCATTTTTGTTCTTTAACTTGCATTTAGAAGTTGCAAGTGTTAAAGTTTAGCCCTATTTGCTCATCCTTTTTTGCACACAAGTCATTGTTCTAGACCGTCATTAAATGGAACATGCTGATGTTACTTTTAGCATTACACTATAAATATTTTACTATTATACTATTTTCAATGAAAAATGACTTTTTTTGTGGTGCGGGGGCATTAAAATGGAGGCATACAGTATGTCTAATAAGAATAATTGTCACTGTATGATATTTAGATTTTTAGCTTGACTATTTGATAAGAATAAGTAGAGCTATCCTAGTCACCCAAGCGTCGGCGTAACCACTTATGGTAAAGTTTTTGTAACACCTTAATTATTTTTAAAATCAATTGACATATGGCTTTGAAACTTTGCACACTTGTTTACCATCATGACCCAAACCCGTAGACAGGAGGAGGTAACTCTATCTAACATTTTGACAGAATAATGCCCCTTTTCAACTTACTTTAAAGTTTCTGTAACACCTCAAATATTTTCAAAGATGAAAGTCCATTGACATAAGGCTTTGAAACTTTGCACACATGTTCACCATTGTGCCCCCAACCTGTAAACAGGAGAAGATAACTCTATCAAGCATTTTGACAGAATTATGCCCCTTTTTTACGCCCATTTGAAAAAAAGGGGTGGATTATAGTTTCCCCCCTAGCGGGTTGGCGGTCTTGCAAATTGGCCCTTTTGTGAATTTTACATCTATTTCAAGGCTCATAATTTTAATATCAAGCACTAAGAAAAGTAGAGCGTGCTGTCTTACCGACAGCTCTTGTTTCACTCTCTCTTGAAACACAGCATGACTGCTAAATCTTCCCTAAGTGGATTTTTGAGACTCCTCTGTAGGTTTGCAGCTTTAAATTAAAATTAAAACAACACTCAGTTGTAGATTTAATAAAGTATATGGTATTACCAAGCTAGCATTTTTTTTATCTTTACATTGCATTTTCATGAATTATTGATCTCTTTCAAGTTTAGTTTGTTTAAATGCCCCATTTAGCCTAAAAATTATATTTTCATTATTCTCATGTTATGTGTCCTGTAATAATTTCTAAAAACATACTCATTGGCTATAAAGCTTAATAACCATCTTTAGCATCTTTTGCGTTCAGTAAATTGTACAATTATTAGGATTTAATATTTGTGTATGAAGTAAAGATATAACTTTATGTTCTGCTACCATTATGACACGTTATTTCACATGCAGTTTTGTATGATACCGTACAGTGTTACTAATAAAATACTTTCCGGTGATAAGTATTTTATAAATCCATGTTGAAACATTATCCCGCTCCTGAAAAAAAACAGCAACAAAAACATGTCAATCAACTTTGAGAAGAATATTTTAAGATTTTAAATTATTCACAATTCAGGTCATGACTGCTTTTGCAGTATTTATCACCATATAACTAACACAGTATGGATTTTTTGTGTGCATATTAAAATTATTATTTTGACCTTTATTTGGTAAGTTACCTGGATTGAAAGTGCTGTTTGCAGTATGTAAATTACTTTCTTTGTCAGACTTTATGAAATACATAAATTACTTTCTATGTTAATTATGAAAGTAAGTACGAGTCTGGTGGCATGCTCTTTTAAGACTTTGTGCCTTATATATATTGGAAACATTATAATAGTAATTATTATGAATCTGGACAAATGCTGCTTCAAATATCCTGGAACAAACCAGTACTTGTTGTCATATTAGGGCCCTAGTGGCCTCAAAACCCATGAATTTATGAGACCAGGGTTGTAATTTGAGTGGCGGACACCTCAACCTTTTTTGAAATACTGTGTCCTTGATATACATGTAAATAAATATAGATATGCTGAATTAAGGGTATACACAACTTCCATGGTCAAGGTCATTTAAGTGTCAAGTTCAAATTTATAGTTTGGTCCTTCTAAAGGTTTTCTCCTAAAAGTTGTTGTGTCCACGTATGTTGATAATAAATTAAGAAATTAAAAAAACTATGATCAAGATTAAAGTTTTTAGATGGCAGCAGCAATAACACTATGATGTTTGCAATAGTTGGATTTTTTTCTTCTTCCAAAATATTGAGCATACCATGGTATTTACCTGAGTCTTATGTATCTGCCATATAGCCACATTTCTTATGTCCTTTTTTTTTCATCTTCCTTTATTGCCAATAGATTGGGGACTTAATTGTTTACAGGAAAGTTTTTATTCAATCTTATAGGTTGGTTAGTGAGTTTTAAGTGCTCTCAGCCTTCTCCATTGTGGCAGGCAATACAGTCTTTTTACGATAATATTTCCTCTATACACAGTCTTGTTTTAAGTCCTCTTTAAATCTCTGAATTATGGCCTTTTTTTGTTTGTTTCCTGTAATTTATTGCATTGTACTGTAGTCGAGGACTTGCAAGGGTTTTCGAAATTGCTAATATTATCAGACGTTATGACATTGTTGGCATAATTTGTTGTGAAATGCATTTTATTTGGCATTAAAATGATGTACTATAGTTGCATATTTTTTAAGAAAGAGTTGGAAGTTATTTTTTAAATTCATTTTTTTTTCTGAAATCTGAAATGTTTGATAAAAATAAAAACACATGGCCCAACTGAAAATTTATTGTAATAATTGTTCAATAAATTGATATAAAATTTCCATAAATAGATACTTGAAGATTCTATGGTTATGCCATTACAATCTTTAAAGTGATTAAATTGTTGAAATAAGGCATTTGTTACCATCCCCACCCTTTCCCCCGACCCCCATATATAAATTAAAACTAAAGACCTTTGTTTTAAATTTAATTGAATTTAACACAAAATACAAAAAATATTCATGAAAATATCATGATAGAAAAAAATATATATCATTAATTTCTGGCCATGCATGTCAAATGGTTAAAGGCACATTATTCCTCTGAAATGAATATTCCACTCTGTAGAAAAGGGAATTACAATGTTTATGTTATATAATTTTGTAATAATTGATTAAATTACATGTAAGATGCTAAAATATTGCCTTGAAATAAAATAGCTCTGAATTTGAAATTTTTTGTCAGAAAGGTAGCAAATTTTTTAATAAAGTGGTATTATTTTGACTTCCATACAAAATTATAAATCACTATAACTGTAAGCAAAAACTGGCTAAGCTGTATCATAGCCAATGAATAACTTTTTGGGAACTGTAACTGCACACCAAAAATAAAGAGCTTTTATGAAATAAAAATCATAGCATTTTTGAAGCTCAGTAAGCCACAGAACAATATCTTTATGGGCCTCCTAAACAACCTTTTGTTTTAATCCTCTTTTACAATGCTAGCATACTTTCGCCCACTTTATCTAAATACATGTACAAACAATATACTGTACTTATTCAGTGCAGAATCGAAAGTTGATGATAAAATTTCAACATATAAATGTCATATTTGGGAAAGTACCAAATTAATTAAAAAAGAAAAGAAAAAGAAATAATCATGGGTTACTGAAGAAGTAAGAATCATAGAAAAGGGAAACTATCTTTGGATTATTAAGATATTTTGTTTAGATTAGGGTAGTGGGTAAAATGATAAAACAATATTTATTGATTGAATGATTTAAACAATATTTACTGGAAATATTTAGAAGATGGATTTTCCTGGTAAAGTTATATGATGGTGGATTTAGCAATTCAGTGTTAAGAGTTTTGTAAATATTTTGTGTATGCACAAGAGGGTATGGTATTGAGTCCTGATACCTCATCAAACGTCTTGTATAATGAAACATTGAAGACTAATAATGACTTGATGGTTGTGATATCTGAGAAATAAGGGAATTTATGATTAAAAAGGGAAAAGTTTGTGATTAAAAGTGAAAAGTTTGTGATAAAAAGCAAAAAAGTTTTTGATTAAAAAACAAAAGAAAAAGTTTTTGATATGAAAAGAAAAAGTTTGTGATATGAAAAGAAAAGTTTGTTGTTAATAAATTAAAGGTTTGTGATTAAAGAATGAACAGTTTGTGATTAAAAAGGGAAAAGATTGTGATAAAAGATGAAAAGATTGTGATAAAAAAGGGCAAAATTTGTGATAAGAAATAAAACATTTGTGATAAAAAAGGGGAAAATTGGTGATAAAAGATTAAAAGATTGGGATAAAAAGGGCAAAATTTGTGATAAGAAATAAAACATTTGTGATTATAAAAAGGGAAAATTTATAAGATGAGAATTTTTTTTGACAAAAATAGGGCAAATTTTAAACTTTGTGAAAAGAAACTTTGTAATAAAAAAAGGGAAATGCATACAATCATAGAAACTAAATTTGGTTAAGAATAATTGTATTTGAAAAATAATACACCAGGAATGAGTAGTTCAAGCATATGTAGTGGAAGTGTTTATAGAGGTGATGTCATCAAAGTCTTCATCTCTAGCAAAAGGTATTAAAACTTATGCCAATTTTTACTCACTCTATAGATAGTTCCCAATATTACAATATTTACCTCCCTTGCCAAAAGTGGCAGCCATTTTTTAGGGTCAAGATGCCATTTTTATGTTCAAGATTCTGTATTCCTGATGAAGGTCTTGAAAGACCGAAACCGGTAGGTCCTAGAATAAACCAGTTACAAAGTTTGTAATACAAACCATCCTGATGTTTGATGTGTATTATCTCCTTCTCTTGATTTACTGGTTAAAGATTCTGTATAATATAATTGACAAAATATATATATAAATGATAAAAAGTGCCGGAACACAAGAAAGATTATTTAAAAAATAACTGACATTAACTGGATTTTCTCAATTTAATTTATTGCCTACCAGTTTCTATAATCAAAGGGCAAATAAACATAAAACCATAGTTACAACGTCATTGACGTTATTAAAATTTTTGTGTTCACATACTTATGTACACATGTTTACACAAATAACGTCAAATGACGTTGTAACTATGGTTTTATGATTTACATCAATTGTTAAAATCTTTTTACATTTGCAGCAAAATATCTACATCTACATTATAGATATTTTTCTGCAAATGTTAAAAAATATTGTTATAACACCAATATGTAAAAGATTTTTTATCAGTTCTGGAAGATGATAGAGTTATGAGAGAATTTTATCTTAAGCTTAAGATAAATACTGGTAGTATTTGGAATGACCTAAAAAATGGCGGCCAGGGCAGGTAATATTTGCTATGTGAAAAGCATCTATAGAATTGTTTTTTAGGTTAATCTTTAGTCTTTTGGCAGCAACTGATTCTACCAATGCAATCCATGCAGACCATCTGATCAGCAGTCACTAGGCCCATCCATGCTATCTGATCATGGTCTGCACTGTCCACAATTCCAGTCAATATCTAAATGATTTTGAAATTTTCGCGAAGTGAATTTGAAAGATGGATAAATCTGTTTTATGTCAGATATACATGTATAGCAACGGCGGGGCAGTCAGGCAAGGGCTAAAAAAATGTTGTATCACTCAAATTTCACACAATAATTAAGAGTTGTGCAGTGCAGCATATCAAAGAGGTGTCAGCAAAATATATATACAATAGATATACCATAATATGATTATTTTGAATTTTATCAGTTGACATTTATTGTTCTTTATGTAATATAATTACATTTTTCCATATATTATTCATATTTAATATAACATCTGTATATAAAAAACATGCACACGGCCATGGATGTCCCTATATTTGCCATAAGTTTGTGGGTTCTACCAGGTGTTGTTCTGTACTGCTTAATTTAGTGTCATGAGACATTGATACAGCTACCCCTCCACTGAGATAACATTACTGTAAAAAAGACAATTTCGTCTGTACAGTGTTTGTGTGACTTGCATTTTATCCTGAAGTACAAGTGTATTAAAGGGACTCAACCAGCATTTTTTTGTCATGATGGGACTGGAAATATTTTTTCAAGATTTGAGTACCATTTTCATGTATATATATAGGTTTGGATCAATAACTTGTATTCAAAATGTCAGATCATTTGCTCACTTTGTTTTTCCAGAATAATCGTTTAATTGTGTAATATGTCCTAAAAACGAAAGTATTTAAAAGATTTTAACTTATTGGGCTTAGAATTATATAAAAGAAAGATTTTCATTTTCAATCTTACTATCTTTTTTCATATTTTTCCTTATAAGTGCCCCAGTTGATCTCTGTATTAAACAATGAAATAAATTTTGTCCTCATTAGTGTTTTTAGCTCGACTTTTTTTTTTTTGAAAAAAAACAGTAGAGGTATTGCTATATAGTCGCAGCGGCGTTGCTGTCCGCAAACTTGTACCCGGATCATAACTTATTTATTTCTTGTTAAGTATAAAAGCAGGGTTTAAGCCCAGGATAAATATGTCATATCTTCCTATTTAAGACAGTGTCTTTCTTGTTTGATTGATGGGTAAACAATTCTCCTGTTACATGGTCTATATTATATATTCTTCAGATTTAAAAACATTCGCTGTTTTATCTTAAGTGGTCAGCAATGAAAACTCCCAATTTCAATACAGAAGCTAAAGTTTATATTTGTTTTAGTCAAACACTTGTTATTTGCTGAAGATTGCAAATGATAACACTTCTTTATCAAATACCAGCCTTCCCTTTTGTTCTGTTTTGAGTTTTGGGAAGAAAAGTTTGATATTTTAAAGGTGCTTGCTTACTTATAGATATGTCAAATATTTGAACAATTTTAGTTTGTTTTGATGGTAATGTAAATATATTCTGAATGTACACTTTCACAATATTTAAAAACTCTTGTAATAGAATATATGGTACTGGTTAACATTTAAGTAATATATCCTCCATTTAAAGGCCCACATATCCTACATTTAATGGCCCAAAAAATGCATGGCCCAAAAAATGCTTTTTATACATGTATCTGAATCTGAAAAGCTTTTTTTTTGTGTTTAAGGTTCCAGAAAGTTACTAATTGGCCACATACCTGAACCATCTACTGCTTTTGTTGTCTTTTGATAATTATGAAGTAAATATATTGTGATTTTGTATGGAAGCCAAAATACCACTTTGTTCTCAATTTTCTACCTTTATAGCATAGTTTTTCAGATTCAAACACCAGGCTACTTTTGTCTGGTCAGATATTAAGCATCTACCATGCTCTAAATCTTTTACCAAAATATTATGAAACCCATGTTTGCCCTTTCTAGAGAAGAAAAAATATATTCAGTTTTTGGTGCTGTATGTGCCTTTAAAGATGCTGTGTTACGGTAACTTTACACTGGGTTTGTACAGTCTTAAAAAGTGCTTAATGTGTAATTCATTTATTTTTTATGTTAAATCAAACGGCCATTGGACAGTTGGTACATTTTGACTGTTTGCGCTTGAACAATGCACATGACTGTGTCTGCTGTTGTAAAAAGAGGCGTGTTATTGCACAATCAATAAATTACTGTATAATGCTGTATTATGATAATTATGGAAATTAAGATATTAGTCAACATCAAAGAAACTGTTCTGTTCATGAAAATGTATTGATTTGAACCCAATCCAAGTGTTCAATTATCCTCAAAGGGTTATCGGACAGTGGCGTATTGAAAGTTAAATGTAAATATTTGTGTACTAAGGACATGATATAAGCTAATCAAATGGATGATTAAAACTGAAGTGCTTTTTGTAAATAAGTGATATGTCCAAAGAGCTACTTGATTGAAATCTGAAAGGGATTTGATTAAGTTTATATCATTTGTGGAATATGTTCCGACTGGATTTGACAGATTTTTTTTGTTGCTCTCCAAAGTTTAGTGTGTTAAGATAGATTTACTTAATTGCCTAAGATTGGATTGAAATTATTGTAAAATTTTTTCATATTTTAACCATTAACAAATATTTCTCTATTGGATTTTTTTTTACGATTTTTAATAGTATTAAATGAAGATATCCGCCTTTCAAGAACAGTATATACTAAACTTAACCTATTAGGGGTGACAATAATTTTCATTTTACATTAAGTGGTCTTTTCACATTTTATATCTAATTTAATGCAGCACTACAATTTATAACTCTTTATCTGCCGAAAAATTGACAAAAAAATAAGAAATCGATATTGAATCAATGTGAAGTTCCGCGTATGTTATCAATTAATACAGAAGATCACTGGCTGTTTTTATGTATCCTGATAATAAAAATCTTCGCGTAATTTTAAAGAGAATTATCAATATGTAAGACCGAGGTGCCTACGAAAGTGGATGTATTTCCTTATAAATCATTAAATGGATTAATCTTATGTCAAACATGGTTTTAAACAGAAATGATTTCTATAACACATAAGAGGTATGTAAGAGGTTTTTTTGTTTTTTTAATTTATTTATTAATTTTTTATTATTTTCTATGATTTTTTCAAAATTTTTGGTTTATTTCCTACCCATTGATGCTATACATGTATTATTTTTATGATTTAATTTGCCAATATAATGAATCTGTAATTTATTTATTGTTATTTTAATTTGTAATTTTTAACCAGGTTTTTTTCCGAAGGAAAAAACTGGTTATTAGATTGAGGTATGTCGGCGGGCGGGTGGGCGGATGGGCGGACGGGCGGGCGGGCGTAAACAATTTCTTCTGTGCGCAACTCCTCCTACATTTCTCAACGGATTTTTGACCAAACTTTCACAGAAGCTTTGTCATCAAGTGCCCTGGCGCATATTGTCGGGGTTTTGCGATTAGATAATATTTGACCAAATTATGGCCCTTTGTTTTTTTTCCTTATATAAAATATATAGTGAACAATTTCTTCTGTGCGCAACTCCTCCTACATTTCTCAACGGATTTTGACCAAACTTTCACAGAAGCTTTGTCATCAAGTGCCCTGACACATATTGCCAGGGTTTTGCAATTGGTGTATATTTGACCTAATTATGGCCCTTTGTTTTTTTTCCTTATACAGAATATATACCGTATAAGTGGTTTTTTCTGCGGGCTCCAAATTCTGCGGTTTTTCAAAATTTTGGCATGTTTTTATTTCTGCGGACTTAATTTCTGTGGCACATTCTTTGGACAAAATGTGATTTAAATTCTAAGTCACATTACTTTACCTATTTTATTTGCATGTACACATTCGCATTAAAATTTTGTTTACCGTTGTCACCGCAGAACTATATTATATAGTAATTACAAACAATTATATTGTTTGCTTGCAAACAAATATAATGTGCATCAATAGACAGTTTGCATCTTTAAATCAGTGTGAAATGACGTGTGAAAAATATACCACGGTAGTATCTTTAATTTTATAAAATTGATAGAAGTTTATCGTAAATCAGACAACAATTAATGTATACGACGATTATTTAGCAGTATAAGGGTTTAAATGGTTTTAATGATTTAGTTGTAAACAAACCCTTTAGCGTACAGGCAAACACTATGATGTTTGAATTTCTTTGTTCATAAATTGGCATAATTAACAACAATTACATCCTTACATGCACATATTGCATATTTAGCCGAAATCAATTTTATATAACTCGATGACCCGCTAACCGTTATAATCCGTTAGTCTTTATTCCTTTAAAGGAAACAGGTCATAATGTAGGACTCATTTTGTTTTTAAAAAAAACAAAACGTGGAGAAATATTCTGCGGTTTTTATTTCTGCGGTGCTGAAACTGACCGCAGAAAACGCAGAAATAAAGTCACCGCAGAAAAAAACACTTATACGGTAGTGAACAATTTCTTCTGTGCGCAACTCCTCCTACATTTCTCAACGGATTTTGACCAAACTTTCTCAGAAGCTTTGTCATCAAGTGCCCTGACACATATTGCCAGGGTTTTGCAATTGGTATATATTTGACCTAATTATGGCCCTTTGTTTTTTTTCCTTATATAGAATATATAGTGAACAATTTCTTCTGTGCGCAACTCCTCCTACATTTCTCAACGGATTTTGACCAAACTTTCTTAGAAGCTTTGTTATCAAGTGCCTGGCACATATTGTCGGGGTTTTGTGATTGGATAATATTTGACCGAATTATGGCCCTTTGTATATTTTTCCCTTATACAGAATATATAGTGAACAGTTTCTTCTGTGCGCAACTCCTCCTACATTTCTCAACGGATTTTGACCAAACTTTCTTAGAAGCTTTGTTATCAAGTGCCTGGCACATATTGTCGGGGTTTTGTGATTGGATAATATTTGACCGAATTATGGCCCTTTGTATATTTTTCCCTTATACAGAATATATAGTGAACAATTTCTACAGTGCGCAACTTCAAAAATTAAGCAAAAATAAAGTACTGTTTACCTTTCTAAAACATTTGGGGAAAAAAGGCGAATAGACAAAATAAAATTTCTCAATCATTTTTGTTTGAGGAATATTAAAAAAGCCATAGTTCCTCCTAAAAATTCAATTAAAAACAAATGCCCCTTCATGACAAAGCTTCTGTGAAATATTTTGCTGAAAACCTGGTTGCATCGCATTGCGATGTTCCTTGTTTATTATTTTTTCATTTATTAATATATGTTAAAAAATATGGATTTTTTCCTTGACTTTTTCATATTAGTTTCCCTAATTGATTATTATGTAATTTCATGTGAGTAACATCCTTTCATGTAACAAATTTCAGATATTGTTTCATATTACAAAATTTTTTTTTTTACTCTTTCATTCTATTTCTTAAACAAATAAAATCAGATTAATATGCATTACTATTACAAACTTCCTGTGCAAATTTTAACAAAATGAGTAAATTATCTGTTTTTATATACACTTCACTAACAGTCTTTTGAGTTTTTTCCCCTTTAGAGTGAAATTAGTTTTAGCCACATGATAACTTTTGGGATACTATAAGAGTACACCAATTTCAGTGAAAAAGCTTATATTTTGAGAAATAAAAATGAAAGCATTTCTGAGGCATAAGGAACCTTTAATCTAGTGGGCACAAAGTTTTGTGGTTTTGTCAAAGAAGATTTAAAAAAAAAATTTCAACTGAATTTGTGAAATGTCAAAAAAATTGTTTGATAAAAATGATCTAATCAGGAAAGTTCACCCTAACCTTTTTACATTGATGTTCTATTTGGATTTGCTGTCATATTGAGAGTGAATTTAAAGATGAAATTGGCTTATCATGCTCTTAAAATCTTCTTGACATTGAAGTTACCGACTTTATCCTAAATAATGCTCCCTTAATTTTTACCAACCTCATTCTAAATAATGTTCCTTTGTACATTTGGCCCAATGAGTTGTATTATTGTAATGTAAGCATTTGAGGTCGATCTCTAAGTCCAACTTATTAGACTTGTCAAAAAGACATTAAGATAATTTTTCACGGAAATGTGTTTTTAGTCGATCTACCAGCTAAAAAAAACAAGCTCCTCACGACCTGGCTCATCTATGCAATCAAACTTGTGTAATAAAAATTTTGAGTTGGTGTTTTTGCTTACCCAAGAATGGTCTCAAAAGTTTTAAAACCTCAAGTAAAGTTTAAATCTCCACTGAGTTTAGACTCTGAGCACATAGACAAGATTTTGAGTTGAGATTTTTAAGATGTTTGCAACCTCAGTGACTGTGATCTTGCAAGAGTTTGGCATGAATATAATTTTCATTGGTTGTAGTGGGTACTGTGTTACTTAATTTTTATAAGGAAAAAATGCTTTTATAGTAACTTTCATTAACCTTTTCCCTTATATTAGTGTGTTTCGACGGCTTTTTGCCCCACCCCTTTTGAGGCCTCAAACAGTGAAAATATGTCCTATTTAGGCCCCAAACACTGTTTTTCATTTGAGAAATGTTGTTAAAAAAATTGACACTTTTTTGGCGCCGTCCCCCATCCAAATATTACATAAGGGGGGTTGCCAGAAGGGGGATGTGCCCATGAAAATTTTGAACATGTGACAGGCTAAAAATGGCCTCAGGTCGATCTTAGGGTAACTAGTAACCGACGCTGAAAAGCCTTTTACTCAATCTCAATTCATTGAGAAGTTGCAGCACAAATGTTGACTTGATGGAAAAAAACTATGCAAAATAGTGATTTTTGGAAATTTTGAGACGTCCCCCCGTTGCCATGGTAACAGGAAATTTACCATTTAGCATGCTGTTACAGAGGTTATGGTGTAGTCAACATTTGTGCCAAGTTTTATTAATATTGAAGCATTTTTAGCTCGACTTTTCTATGAAAAGGGGAGCTATCCTACTCGCCCCGGCGTCGGCGTTGGCGTCGGCGTTGGCGTCACACCTTGGTTAAGTTTTTCGTACCACCCCACTTTATTTCAGAAGTATTACAAGTATGGCTTTGAAACTTACCATACTTGTTCACCATCATAACCTCCATCTACAGACAAGAGTACATAACTCTGTCAAGGTTTTTGACAGAATTATGGCCCTTTTTTGACTTAGAAAGTGTATTGAGCTTGGTTAAGTTTTTTGTACCACCTCACTTTATTTCAAAACCATTGGAGGTATTGCTTTGAAACTGACCATACTTGTTTACCATCACGACCTTCATCAACAGACAAGAGGACATAACTCTGTCAAGGTTTTTTGACAGAATTATGCCCCTTTTTGACTTAGAAAATACATTGAATATGGGTAAAATCCACTTATTGCCTTAACCCTTTGAGATATTGCTTTGAAACTTTTAATGCTATTTCACATCATTACCCCCATCTGTACGCAAGAGAAGGTAACTCTGTCAAGGATTTGTTTTAAAAATTAAGGCCTTTTATCGACTTAGAATCTTGGTTAAGTTTTTAGTACCAGTCCACTTTTTGACTGAACTGTTTGAGATATTAATTTGAAAGTTGGAATACTTGTTTACAATCATGATTCCCAAACATGTCCAGGAGAAGGTAATTCTGTCAAAGATTTTATTTGAATTATGGCCCTTAACTGTCAATGTTTTGTATTATAGGCAAGCACTAAAAAACTTAAAAAATCTAAAAAAATTCATTCCTATTATTCTCTCAAAGTGGGTTTAATACTATTAAATTTATTTAAGGCTCAACTCAGTTTTTTTTTCTTTCTTACCAGCCCTCTTTTGACTTAAACATTTCAAACTTTGCTGCAGTGTTCAAGGGTATCACACAATTCAGTAAAATAATTCTTCACTAAATATCTTAATGCTCATGGCCATTGTTCACTTTAAAAATACAGAGATTCTTGTATTGCCAGGGCCAAAAAACTCTTCTTTAAAGACGCCGAATATCGGCTACTTCCCCAACCAAACTAGCCTCTTTTTTCCCCCAATTTGGTCCTAAAATTTCCCCAATTGCTTGAAAATCCCCTGCAGAATTAAGAACTGAATAAACAGAAAAAAAGGAAAATATTCAAGATTTCTTCGATCTTTCTTCCGAACAGCGTTGAAAACATGAAATCCCTGTATGTAAAAATAAACCGTGACCTATTAATATCCGCTTAGAGGGGTGTGCACATTGATCGTATAGAATTTCATTGACTCGCTAGGCATGACGCAACATACTGTATTATACCCTAGAGGGGTATGCATAATAGTTGTTAACATTTCAATGTCTCGCGAAACATGACGCTGTACTTTTTCGAAAGCTAAAAATAGATGACCTTAACTCTAGTAAAAACCCGAAAATCTATCTTTAGATGTAAAAAGATATTTACGGTTATTTTACCGCTACAAAGGTAAGTTATTGTACGAAGTTTAACTAATAATTTCGAGTACTTAAATCGTTTTCATTAGTAGAACTGTAACTAGATTTTTACAACATATATGATTTTGTATACCGGCTCTTTACCGGCAAAGTTCAAAATGTCGCATAACTGGACACATTACACAAAAAAATTAAATTGTCCGACTCCAAAAATAACAAAAATATCACGGCTTTTTTCAAAAGAAAAACGTAAGTGAATCAAGTAAAGTATCAGATACACCTTCAGATACCAATAGATCTAAAGTCATTGAGATAGAGAAGTGATACTTCTTCAACCACTCTTGATCACAGACACTTGGGGTTTGGAGCTCAAAACGCCTTTAAAATCCAAATAAAATGCATATTTGTCAATCCCAGCACATGTACTGATCATATATATATCAAAAAAACTTAATATAAGCCGTTTTGAAAAAAATTCATATTTCAACATCTATAATAACCCCAAGTGTCTGTGCTGTTGATGATGTTGACATTGTTGATAAAACGGAGTTCGAGAGATCAGAGAACGCTCTGGTGGATGAGTTTAAATCAAGAAAGAATAGGGAAATGTTATTATAAATCAAGAATCAATGAATAAAATTGGTTTTTTTAGTTATAAGAGAGTCTATGTTGTTTAATTATTTTTCCATATTAATGTTATATATCCCTTTCTTGACGATTTTGAAACAGCCCAATTTTTCCCCAAAAATGCAAAAATCGCGCTGATTTTCCCCCAAGTAAAAGGCTAAGGCCCCTTCCCCAAAAAAGGTGTTTTGGCCCTGAAATTGCCTTTTACTGCAAAAACTTTTTTTATTGGCAAGCAATAAAAAAGTCGAGCGCGCTGTCTTACGGACAGCTCTTGTTCATAGTTTCATAGCAGTTTGAACTTGTTACAGGAGGCTTTTCAATGAAAACGGCCATTTTTAGCAATATGCTCATGGGGTAAAAGGTTAATTAATTCAACTAGTATTAACTTGCGTCTACACGTTAAAAGTATATACACATGGCAATCAAAGTCATTGATTTTAAGCAGTAATGTGTAGGTCATCCTGTCGTGTTTGTAGGTGGCGCTATTTATGAAAGTAAACACATGTTTGGCTTACCGTGGTGTTTTCTGGGGCGCACTTAGAGTATATATGGTAATACTATATCAAAACTTTAAATGCATGTTTATTATATTAAAACGTTCAGATTTGATTGATAGCAAGTTATTGGTGTGTAGATTTAAATCCTTCTTTACAAAATGGCCTAGTTTTTCCCCCTCCTGTTTTCAAGAGGAAAATACAACTGCTGCTTTTGAAATTGTTTGAAGTATGACATATTGATTATAATTAGCTATTTCAACTGACTGGCTCCCGCCTTTTGAAAATAGAAAATTTTATAATGCTTTTCGATATATAAATTGCAATGTTTGTAAAAGATATTACATTGCTCATACGTTGACATAAGGTTCTGTTTATAAATGGAGGACGTCAATTTTGTTTCGATTACTTTTACTATATATTTAAATGGCATATTCGACTTGCCTTTTTATTCATAAAACATAAAGCCAATATAAAATATAGAGTTGATAAAAAGAAGTCTTTGTTCGATGGATTTAGAATTATTTAGAATTAATGAGTTATTTAATTTTGTCACTGACGTGATAATTGGGAATATATGTATAAAATAAGTTTACAATTTTGTGATTTTCTGCAGAATAAGAAAGTTGTTTTGATATCTAATGGCAGACATATACCAATTTACATTTGCATTATAATCTGTGATTGATTTACTGGATTACAAAATTTGTGATTTTGAAGCTTGTACAAAGCACTTAACCAAGAATATTTGTGATCTAGGTCAATGCTAAAAGCAGACGGATTATTTTATGATATCTTATTACAGTAACAATAAAGTAGTTACAGTTTTGACTTTATCATTAACAAATGAAGAGAAAAATTCTGGAATGTACAGTTGAACATGTTGAACATGTTATGTTATTGACCATTTTTGCAGATACCAAACACTCATTGATATTTGAATGTTGGATACAAAACAAATATTTATTTTCTATTTTAATTGTGTAAGCAAATCATACTATTTTGTGCATATTTTGTGTAAAGTTTTACGAATATGTTCAAGAAATCAAATATTTACGGTTAATTTATACCCATAGTCTAACAATACACAACACTTGTATATATAACTTAACACAGTTCCGCATAAAAGTGCTCAAACAAATAACTTTACACAGTTCCGCATAAAACTTTACACAGTATAGTATATGTTGATATGCTCGATCTATTTTATATAAACTTTACATAGTATCGATATGACATATAAAATCAATAAATTTTCAACTCGGCCTTTACACAAAGCTTAGATTCATCAAAATAATGACAATTTAATGTTATTAAGATACAAAAAAAGTTGTTACTGTGATCAGAGTTATGGATAAATGTTCGATGACGTAAATAAAAGTGGCGTATTAAACCACATTAACAGCAGCATGCTGTCGTTTCGCTGGCATTGTACGAATGATGGGATGTATTATAGAATGTAAGTCATACAGTCATACGCGACAGATTATTTTTCGACATTGTTTTAAAAATTTGTTTTGTTTATGGATAATTTGATGATAAATTTTTAGTGAAGAATGGAATCAGGGTCTCTGATGGGCTGGGATAATTTTAGGACTGGTCGTTCAGACTCACTCTGATTTATAATCTAAGTAAAATGCAGCAAGATTGAGCTGGAAGACAATTGCTAATGAGTCAGCCACCAGTGTAGAGCCCGGCCAGACTGCACAGATTCACAATAACATGGTCTTGCTCTATATTGATGGCAAGGTTAATCACTTTTAGTTACAACAGGGCAAGCCGGTTAGGGAAACTGCATGATGATCCTGTCATTTGCTTTTCCCATCATTCTTATTTATACAGATTTTCAATCTTGTTATTTTCAGATCCACCCCAGCACATGGGACTAGGCCGTCATCATATGGTCATATTGTCCCTAGTACTGCTAACTCCTCCCACAATGAAAATGGCACGCCTTTACGTATGAACAGACCGAAAACTGCAGCAGCCATATTGGGTATTCGAGAGTAAGTGTTTATTTCAAGAATTTTGGGGTTTTTTTTTCTGATTTTGTAGCATATGATATTTCCATTGAAAATACTTGAGGGTTTTGGCATTCTTTTTCTTCCAAATTTTATGACACAAAATTTGCACCAAGCAATTTCAAATCCGAAAATTTGGTCCAAAGGTGGATTTTTCCCTATTTTTGTAAGGTTCCAGTTTTGCGATTAGTTTATGCCAGATGCACCAAGGTCAGGGATCAACAATGGCTTTTAACCTCTGAGATTTTAAACTGGTCGATTAACTATAAATTTGCTAAGTTTTGTTTTATTCTTCAGTGTAATCAATTGCAAATGACAGTAAAAAAGTTATTGTGTCAAATTGAGAAGAAAATAAAACATATTGTGTCGCTCATATTTCTTATTTTATCTTTGTAGTGTTTTATTATTGTGTGTTTATTGTAATTTCCAGCAGGTTGACATATGAAAAAAGTTACTGTGTCAAATACAAAAATAAAAATAAAGCCTATTGCATTACCCATATTTCTTAATTTTTTGCCATGTTAAGTGTTTGGTTTTTATTTGGTTTCATTAAATTACAATATCTGGAAGGTTGTCATAGTTATTACAGCAGTAACATTATGTGATTGGGTCAAATACAGAAAGAAATAAAACATACAGTGTTACTGATATTTTCTATTTTTGTTTTTCTCTAGTTGTGACAGAGTGAGTCAATTAGAACATGAAGCTACAAGAAGACATAATCTAGAGACTCATATACCTGCAAAGAAAAATAGACCGCCACCATGGCAGTCTAAAATTGATGTAAGTCGGATAAACACATGTGATAAATGTATCAGATTAGTTTGTTCAGAATTTTTTTTACTTTGATTGTATAGGAAGCTATAAGCTTATAGATACACTTTCAGATCTGTTCCTGGAATCAACCTGTACTAAGCAATGAGTGTAGTTTCATGCTTAAAGAAACAACAGCTTGCCCCTGACAGGGTTTGAACCCATGCAGCCAGCAATCTTTAGAATACAAGTCTGATGTATTAAACCACTTTGCCATGCCACCACTTTGTATCAGATTAAACCCTGAAGTAGTATTAATGTAATTCAAGCAGTCGATTAAGGACTATTAATTAAAGGAACTCCCCAGAGGTCCAAAAGCCTAAAAATATATAATTTAAATTTCTTGCGTAGATCTGCAGGGCCATTTAAAACAGAAATATATGCAAAAGATAGTCAATAGAGATACCCTGAAATAAATTGAAAATCATATTTTTGTGATTCTAAGCTCAATTTTAACTTTTGGTCTATTGTCACAATTATAAATATTCTGGAAAAATTCAGTGAACGAATATGTCAATGATTTGAAATTTTGCACACAAGTTATTGGTCTAGACCTACATCAAATAGAACATAAACATCAAAAAATTATTTCCAGTCCAGTCTTGTCAAAAAAGCTCAGTGGAGTCCCTTTAAGGTGATTATAGTATAGCATATGATAGCATTGAGGAGAGTTTGTGAGAAGTATTGCAGATTTATTATCTCTCATGAACAGACTCAATCAAACCAAGTCTGCATTTTAAAAAATCTCTCTTCCATTTTTACGCCCTCAAAAAAGGGAGATGGATGGAAATGGGGCCAGGGGGGCATATATTTATACATGTCCATCCTGCTTTAGCTGACTGTAGACTGACAAAACAGTAGAATATAGGGGCATACATGTCCTATAGACATATTCTTGGTATCAGTTACTCATGAGGGATCTCCCTCCACGAGATTTCGACATATGATGTCATGTCATGCCTTGTAAGGTTTACACTGTCAATCAATTCAACTCAATTAAGCACAATTTTAAGACCAATTAAGTAATTCAGGGGACACAATTAAGTTTGGCTGGCTCAATAGGAAAAGACTGGCCATATACCAGTGGCATACAGATCTTTTTGCAATATATTAGTCATTCTGATTCTCACAATGTAAGTTACAATTTATTGATACCATATAAACCAAACAAGATTTTGTCCTTTCATTCAAGTTTGTTTTTTGCAGTTATGGGATATTTATAGCACAGAAAATACAGCTGAACAAATATCAAATATTGAAACAGACTATGTATGTATGAATGCACAAGTTTTAATTGGACAAGGGTCAAGGAATGTTAACAAAAATTCTATAAAATTTCAATTATTTAAACAGACTATGACAATGAATTTTATGTATTGCACATTTTTGATTGGATACTGGTTAAATGATGTCACTACAAAATTTATGAAATCTCAGATCTAAAATTGTGAAACACATGTATTGTATTGCACATTTTGATTGGAAAAAGGGTCAGCTGTTGTCACCAAAATCTTTGAGGAAATTTTTGGTAGCACTGTCTTTTGGTTTATACAGAATTATGTCCATATACACTTTCGAATCCATTTCTGGATCCAACCAGTACTGAGCAATAAGTATTAAGTTTCTTACTCAAGGAAACAACAATGCACCTGACAGAGTTTGAACCCATGCGGATAGCAGTCATGAGGTTACTAGTCTGACACGTTAAACACTCGCCAATGCCTCTACTCCCAGCAGTGTCTTTTTTATGAGTTTAAACTAAGATCACATGGTTTTGTTGCTTTTAACCTCAATTAAACTCTATAGAAGCAATGTCTTTCTCTGAAATGAAAAACTTCGTGTTTACCAGTGTTGCATCTAGGCCGCGCGATTGCGCAATTTGCGCATATTTTATGCACATTGAGCATTTTAATGAAGTCAATGTGCACCAAGTCGCGCATCTGACGATCTTTTCAACCTAATACAGTTTATCTTCATCGTATCTTGAACGCTTCAGCCATGTTTGTTTTCACTCGCTGTTATGACTAAAATAGGTACTAAATCGCGTGCAGCAGCCGACTGGGTCATCTCGCATGTGTTTTGTAGTATTCTTCAATATTTTATTTTTTTTATTTCCATTGTTTAGGGGACGATAGCTGTCAAAAATGCCTGAACGTAAAATAAATGAATTCTTTTTGGTACATCATATTGTAAGGTAAATGTATGTCCCCCACATTTTTTTCAAATTCCCCATATTTTTCAGTTGAGTGGGGGACAATCCCCCATAATTTTGAAATTCTAGATGCAACACTGTGTTTACTACTCAAAACAAATAAAATTTCTCATACTCTAGGTGGATTGGCTGCTGAGATATGATCAAAATATGTGTTAAAATCGGAGTAAAAATCGGGGTAAAAATCGGGGTAATAAAGAAACAAAGAAATTTCTTAATCTCCTTAAATATTTTAACTTTTTTTTTTTTTTTTTTTTAAACTTGCTAACTCATCTTTAGATATGTAGCTGACAATATATTTAAACTCATTCACATTCTTGTTAATAAACCAGGTGTTTTAAACCAGTGTTAATCTGAAAACAAACACAATTTTTTAACTGCATCTTGGGACACCTGTGCATTACAAAAGTTTGATAATAATTTTAAGCAAATTAAAAATTTAAAAAAAAAAAATTCTTTCATGAGCACTTAAGATAAGTATTGCAATAATCTATAACAATTTGTGATTTAAAATAAACTTATTTAAGAATTTAGGATAGAATTTTTGCTTTTTTTTGTTTTGTTTTCTTTGTTTAAGAATTAAATAGATAATATGCGTATCAAACCAGTCAGTGAAAAGGTGTAGTTTATTTTGCTTTTATTTCTGTGGTTAAGGTATTTTAAAAGTTAAAACTCTTTGATCATAAAATAGTTATCCAATTTGTGTATTCTTACTAAACAATAATTATTTTTATGGCTGAAAACTATTTTGCCTTAATGTTATTGTATCTGAAAGGTTAAAACACTGAACATAAAGAGAGGTTGTGAACACTGCAGTTTTAATTCATTATTTTAGTCGTAATAATATTGAACTTTCTCAGTTTTTTAGTGTGATAAATTCTGAAATATTGAGTGTATCTTTCAATGAGTTTCTTTGAATCAATCAAAAATATTTTGTTTAACATTTTTAAGTTTTTAACACTTTCTACTGGTAATGTAGCAACGAAAGTTTCCCAAGTGAAATAAACACCTTCAAACGCTGTGAAAATAAATGTGAAATTACCACAAACAAAGTCCAATTTGTCGCGTCTTGCACATATATAAAGATATTGTAATTTAATATTGTTCAAACATATTAAATTGGCATTTTCAGTTAAACAAAATCCATTTGTTCAAGAGTGCTTTCTTTGTTAAGTAACGTTTTAGTCGTTTAGAAATGGATATTATTTTTTAAACCATGTTTTGTGATTAAAACATTTTATGTTCAGTGACCTTAAAATATAAAATTAAATTAAAAAAGTTACCAAAAAATAAGAAATTAAAATAATTGATGGAAAATAAAAGGATTGTTAGATTTATATTGTGACTTGATATACAGTTAAAAAAAATAAAAAAAGATAAAAAAATTTAAAGATTGAAAAAAAAAAAAGCAGTTTAGAATTGAGTTGTATATCAGATTTTTTATTTTATGTGATTTTTTAAAACATATTTTTGTTTGTTTTGAGGAGGTGAAAAGGGATTAATTTTTTTATTTTTTTATCAAGAAAGTGGTAAATATTTACAATAAGTAAATCATCAATATGAATATGATGAGAGGGCATAAAAAATCGGGCCCGGAGGAGGTGAGTGTATCATGTTTACTGTAATCCTTATTTCCCTGCTAAATTTCACATATGATCTTGTCCATCTTTTAATCTGGACAAGACCATTCATCATTTATAGGGAAAATTTCAAAAATATTTATTGACTAAATGGCAAACAAGTGTACACCTTGATCACATGACACAAATGCTGTGGCTGCTCTTGGTCTGCATAATGGTCGCATGGGTAGAATTCTGTTGCCGCCAGCAGGCTAAGGGTTAAATATTTAATGTTTACAAATTTTTAAATTGTATGTCTTTTAATGCAGCATGCCTCCAGATGGATAAAGAAAAAATGAATCTTAATAAAATCAAAACTTAAGACATGTATAGTTATTCATAATCTATTAGAAGTTTTGAATGTTAAATTTAAGGCAAAATATGATAATACCTTAGGATATGATATTATATATCAATTTGTTTTATTGTTGCAGGTCTGTTTCAGGGTGTCACGTTGTCGTTTTTACTTTAAAACTACAATAGATTTTATCCCGAACTGGGCAAATGTGGTTTTTTCCCAACTAATCCATAGGAACAAACAAACTTCTACCGTTATAAGCTTCACCGTGCACTACCCGTCACAACAGATCAGTCAGCCTGTTGTGCTTATTTTCAAAAAGCTGTAATTGTTAAAGTTTGTTTGTACCTATATCGATAAGCCGGGGAAAACCCAAATATTTTTAATTCCAGAATTAGTCTACTTAAGATTTTTCTAGAATTCAAAATGAGGGGCGAGCAGCTCTTGCACGTGGTTACGGTTGCTGACTAATCATTATATTTTCATCTATTTTTCAGCCACCTTTGGTGCCATTTGTCGTGGGTCCAGGCTACATTTTGTCCAAGAGTAAAGCAAAATATTCAGTCACTTTAAAAGACGAATTCTTCGAACCAACACATGACGAAGAGACAAAGTAAGACATGTTTAATCTGTTTGTTAAGGAATAAATATAGCAATTGATTTTTATATTATATTATATCCTATGTTGATGATTTAATGTTGGGTACATAATATTATGTAAATACTGCATTGATAAATAAATATTTGGTCAATATTGATTTACATATTTGGTAAAAAATTATAGTTTCATGTACTAAGAACATCACAGTGGGTAAATTATATCAATAGTGGGTGAATGATATAATAAGTTATACCAGGGTAAATGAAATGAATAGTGGGTAAATTATATGAATAGTTGGTAATTGATATAATAAGTGAGTAAATGGCATAATAAGGGGTAAATGATATAATAAGTGGAAAATGAAATGAATAGTGGGTAAATGAAATAATAAGTGGGTAAATGATATAAATAGTGAAATAAATTCAGGGTACATTTTATAATACTGGATATTTGGTATATAAATAAAGATATAAAGGAATAATACATACTGTATGATTTTTATTCTGGAAGGAGTAGATCCGAGTCGCCTTTCCTTAAAATATCTTCATACGGAGACAGTGGGTAGGTGACTACAGTATATACGGTAGTAAACTGTGTGTGCATGTTACATCTTGAAAATCTCATTGATTAATTGGTGCATGATATCATCATAGTTGCATGAGTCTAATATTAATATGTAATTTTATTTTCACCGCCATTAAGTTGTCTATAAAACTGTATAGTAAAGGTTGCTTTCTACATACATGTACCTATGAGTGGGGCCTGTGTGACCAAGTGGTAACATAGCCAACTTCAAATTACTTGCCTTACACTGCCATGGTTTCTAATCTAATCAGGAACTTTTGAATCCATCATGTGAAGAAGCTATTCAGCTAGCTTATTGAAAGTCTATGGTTCAACTTGGGGTGTTCTTGTGCTAGAAATAATGCACCCATAGACACCCCAAGGTCTTATTCACCAGTAAAACTGTACTTATAATTATCGCTATATGGCCTTCACAGTGTTGGTGACAAATAAACAAAATCAGACCTGTTATCATTCAGGGTTGTGTGTTAGATGCCTTACTGGTTGAATTCTTTTTATTAAAAAAAATATATAAATAGGAAGGGGAAATTTTATTCATGTAAAAAAAAACAAAAAAACTTGGTGGTTTCATGTAAAAAAAAAACTTGGTGGTTTCATGTAATTACTAAAGAAACAAATAATCATTTTCATGAAGCTTTAACACTATGTATTTCAAATGAATTGTAACACATTACTTTGGTAACTCAGCAAACTGTTAATCAGCCTAGTAAATCAACTGTTTATAAAAAATTATTTAAAACACTAACCTGTTTAATTTTGTAAATACATACTAATAAACTTTAACCTATACTTAGTGCAGTTATGAGGTAACTCCTTATATAATTTAATAGGAGTTAACCCATTACTGCACTAAGGTAATGATATTTAATGTAATTTATGTGTCACTTTACCAAAGGCGGTCCACTGGTATAATACTCCCCTAATACATTAACAAAGTTGTATTTCATTAAAAAAAACAACTTTGGTGCACTGTAAATGCTTTATTCATTAGGTGTATTATGTGTACAAAGTGTATTATGATTTAAATTTCTAACATATTAATTTTTGGTTACAGTAGTTTTACAAGTGAAAAGGCAAAACGTTTCATACAAAAAATGCATCGTATTTCAATGCAATGAATTGATTAACGATTTCATTTGAAAATAAATAGCGGGTTTAACTTTATAATTGTCATAACTCAATGAATATTCAGAGCAAGTTAAGGCATTTTAACGACAAACTTGCCAATGTTTTTTGGCATGATCAAGTTACAACATTCATTATTGGCAGTTTATTTATAGGGGCATATTCTTATTGAGTAATTGCATTTAATTCTATATTATTTGTATAGGTGTCATTGGCATATCACTATGATATCTAAATTATTAATTGTCACTTAAAGCAATACTGGAATATATGTTCATACTTTAAGGTAAATTAATGTTCCTGAATGTCTTTTCATACTTAAAATTCTACCTGAATGTTTTCATACTGTAAGCAATACATATAGCAATACTTAAATGCCTTCATACTTAGAGTCAATACTTGAATGCCTTCTTACTTAAAGCAATGTCTTCATTTTAAAAACAATACCCAAAAGTCTTCTTACTTAAAACAATACATGAATGTCTTCATACTCAAAACAATACATGAATGCCTTCATACTTAAAGACAATACCTGAATGTCTTCTTATTAAAATAAATACCTAAATATCTTCATACTTAAAGGCAATACATGAATGTCTTCATACTTAAAGGCAATACATGAACGTCTTCATACTGAAAACAATATCTGAATGTCTTTTACATGAGGCAATACCAGAATGTCTCCTTATTTAACACAATACAATAAATATCTTGATTTTCAACAGCCAGGTTTATTTTTATCTATAAATTTAACCATGATTTGCTGAATGGACTTGTCCATCTTCCATTTTGAACCAGTCCATATTCAGTTTAAGCATCACACTGAAATTTTGAAAGTTGCTCTGCCAACAGTATAGAGCTTTGTCAGGTTACAAGTCTGGTGCTATACTGGGAAAAATTCCTGTGCAGTTTTAACCACTGTACCAGTTAAATTGTTCTTTTGTGTTAAGTTTTGACACATTGTTTTACCATCACGTTTAAAAGGAAGTGTTTCTGTTAGAATGTTTGATGTTGAACATCCTTATACCATATGCATGTGTTTGTTAGTGATTTTAAGATTGTTCAACCAATTTTTAAACATCTTTTTTTTTACAGGTGTGTCCCCTTTATTTGCATGAGTATATCCCATAGTTTGAACACATTGTTTAATCTTTATTTTTTGTAATAATTATTTTTTAAGAAGGAAGTTCTTTTTTCATCTCTGTTTTTGTTTCATTTTGGCATATAACTTTTTTATTTTTTTAAGTTTGAGACAAATTTATAAAACTTTGATATACATGTATGACCGTTCAATTTGTAACCTTTACACTAAGCAATTTTGTTTTGTTCCCCAAAAAATCGTTGGTCTAAAATTCCAGAGATTGCATTCACTGTCATGAAATATTGTTATTAAAAGTTATTGACTAATCATTTGTTATGATAGTAATTACGGTATCATTAACTGATCGTAATTGCGATGATGAACCCTCGTGACCGGAAGATAATGGGTGTGTCTTGTAGATAGTGTCACTTTATTTTCTAAAAGCACTTGGCACTTACTGTTCGTCTTGTTTTGTGACAGTTCGATTGATTTTTGTCAATATTTTGCTTTGTAGTAGATTAAGATAAGAGGAAAACTTTTGATGACAGATAGAATTGTAAATGCGAAATGATTCACCGTCGGAAGAGATAATCAATGCACTGACTATTGATTTTACCTCAGAGAGATACGATTTCTTTTTTACTTGTGTTTGTTGACTTTTGTTTTTTCTAAATAGATAACAATTTTGGTATTTTTTATGGTGCAACCTGTGTAAATAAGGCATTGTATTGTCTGAATATACTTTGTTTGTTCTACATGCGTTTTGAATATAATATTTATGTAACTTTTCTTTTCTTAAATACTTTTGTTGTCCCATATTTAATTATATTTGTCTCATAATCTGTATGTTATAAAGGGACATGCATATTTAGCAACTTAAAATGTAATTTTATGTTAAAATAGAAACAAATTGTTTGAGTTATTTAAAAAAATATCAATTATTAACTATTGAGACTTAATTATTGAGACTATCTCCTTGAGGTGGCAACCCATGGGATTACTTTACCCTAGTGTTTCTGTACATGAATTGTACTTTTAAGATACCATTAAAATTAAATTAACACTGCCACAATAAGACACCTATCTTCATACTTGCAGAAAATGATTAACACTTGTGTGGGTGAAGGGGTTTGTGTTACAAACATTAGGGGAAATATAAAAGACGTTGGTCTAAATAATTGTCCTTCCATTAAATTTCCTGACTGTTATATATATATATAGTGCCTTCATTCATTGGCTGATATAAATATAGGGTGGGGGGCCTCCATGGCAGAGTTGTTAAGGTTCGCTGAGTTGGAACCACATAGCCCTTATGGCTGTTGATTCAAATCCCACTTTGGACTTTGGAGTCTATTATGTGAGGGAGCTTAATAAGCCAGCAAGCGTAAGAAAGTTTGATGGTTTTACTCAGGTGCATGCTAAATCCTGAAATAATGCATAGAGGGGCACCTGAGGTTTTGTCTTTATAACTAAAGCTGGAAATTGCCATATGATCTTTATAAAGTGTCAGTATGGCTTAAAACAAATCTTAAACAAAAAAAGCCAAAAGAAATAAAGCAAAAAAAAATGTGTGCTATGTCCTTTAACCTCACACCAATGTCTTTTATATAAATAGGTAAGAGTTCTGGCCCCTTCCAGTCTCAAACACTTACTTGACTTGTTTTAAGAATTCAGTGATATTAATTTTGTTAAAAATGAACACTGGATATTTACATATATATAATGATGCCTTCACTTCATTTACTTTAAGCTGGTCAAAATTAAAATGCAAGATGTTAATCATGTTAATTAACTAATAATTTTTTTCCTTTTCTGTGTAATTGCAGGAAGAAGCACGAGGACCATGAAAGGTAAGACATTGTCTGTTTTTAATATTTCAGAAAAGTTAATTTTTGTGATCCCAATTTGACAGATAACAGCAATGATATCAGATTTATGACACCAGTATAGAGCCAGGCAAGCTTATACATCTATATATCTGACCCGACTCTATATTGGTGGTTGCTTAAAGTTTAACCTGCTGAATTTTTTTAAATGAACTTGTTTGGCTTCCATTTTGGAACTGTCCATTATCAAGATAAAAAGAGATAAGACAGCCATATAGATAGACAGTCTATAGAGCATTTGAGCCGCGTCATGACAAAACCAACATAATGGGTTTGTGACCAGACCAGCCTGCGCATCCGCAAAGTCTGATCAGGATCCATGTTGTTCGTTCCAGTTTCTCTTCTTGTTATAGCGTTTGTAAGCAAACAGCATGGATCCTGATCAGACTGCGCGGATGCACAGGCTGGTCTGGATCCATGCTGGTCGCAAACCCATTATGTTGGTTTTGTCATGGCGCGGCTCATTTGACAGACTGCACGTTCTTGAAGGTTGACATGGCTCTATACTTGTAGCAAAGGTTTATAACTTTTGGTTTCATGCAAATTTCAATATTTTGATACCACTATAAGTCTGGTGGATTTTCAGAGACAGTTTGATATCACATATTTTATTTAAGATCTGGTTGATTTTCAGGGACAATTTGATATCACATATTTTATTTAAGATCTGATTGATTTTCAGGGACAACCTAATATCACAGCTTCAAGAAAGGATATCAGATCTTACCTTGTATCTAGAGGAGGAAAGGCTCAACCATAAACAGACAAAGCTCAAGGTATTTTAGATATGAATATCTTAATAGAATTGTGTTAACTCCAGACTACTTGTCCACAGTGCTGTTATTTTCATATACAGTGGAGCCTTGCTAATCCGAACCCTTCTAATCCGGAATCCTTTCTTATCCGAACGAAGTGTCCGGTCCCGACTTTATTCGTTCTATTTTCAATAGTAAAAAACCTTTCGGATCCGGAACCTGTCTACTCCGAATTCCGGACGATTTTTTCAATTTTTGTTCTTATTTTACTCTAAAATTTACCTCTCGGATCCGAACAGATTTTGCCAAATGTCACACCTTCATTCAAAATAACAAATAATCGCACATATTACAGGTGTAAACATACACCAAACTGATAAGTGTTATTTCGCTTGATTAATGGGTGAAACGTATGATCTGCGAAGGTGTGAAAATTACACTTAGCTTGCCTTGATATCTTCTATAATTGCTTAATTGATTGTTTTTCGTCAGCTTCTATAAATATTTTGATATAATGCAATAGAAATATCTTTTAATCCTTTGTATAGGATTCAATGATACGTGATTAAGTAATGAAAATTAATGGAAACTGTCAGTGAATTCGGATAGTCGCTGAATCGGATACGAGTAAACAACAACTGACAAATGCTGGTACGAATATCAAATCATGTCTCGGCCTCCTGTTTAACATCGTAGGTTAACTTACCCTTGAGGACATAATATTTTTGCTTATTGATTTATTTTTATTTCTTTATTTTTGTATTCACATGTATTAAAATGAACGATAAGAGACTGCAAAAATAAAATATCTAAATTGCAATTTCAAATGCATTCCCGTTTTCTTTCCTTAAACTATTTTGCAAATAACATGAAAAAAACATGTAAAAAAAACCTCCTACTTAGGAAACCTTTCTAATCCGGAAACCTTTCTAATCCAAACTTTTCTTCTAGTCTGGACTAGTTCGGATAAGACAGGTTTCACTGTAACTTAAAAAACATGTGAGGAAGCTAGCTATCTCAATAAGCAAGATAATTAGATTTTATGAAAGAATGAAGTTTTAATGTCATTATGAGAATGTAAAGTCCTACTTGTTCTTTCAACCATCCAATGATAATGATGATAACTATGATGATGATGATGAAGATGATAGTGGTGATGATGATATGATGATGATGATGAAGATGATAGTGGTGATGATGATGAAGATGATGATAGTGATGATATGATGATGATGATGATGATTGCTGTGATAAACAACAGGACCATGGAAATTATGATGATGATGATTATTATGATATAATAAGTGATGCCTGTGATGACAAAATACAAAGTGTACATAATTATATACACTATCCATTATAACCCTTCAAGTTCTGTAAAAATATAGTTGGTAACATTTTGTGTAAAACTTTTCTTTCTTTTACTTTATACCTGAGATATTCATTTCTTTCTTACAGGCAGATGAATTTCTTAAGGACAAAATCGAGGAGTTGGAAAATGCCAGAAGAAATGCTTTAGCGTAAGTTCCCTTACCCCTCTAATTATCTAAAATGGACTTGCCCATTTTTCAATCAGGACAAAACCATTCATCCTTTGTAGGGAAAACAGAAAAGAAAACAGTGCAGACCATAATCAAACATCACAGATGTGCCACATGATCTTGGTCTGCGCTGGTCACATGGGTAGAAACAGTTGCTACCAGCAGCCTTAAGTTAGATGGTTTTGTTTTCAAAGGCAATCAATAAACATAAACTGTGAAATCTTGAAATATCAGTATTTTGCTTATTAAGTGATATAAAAATTGCAAAACAAATTATGGTGTTATTGTCAAGTTCTTAGCAGTGGCATCATGGCTGAGTGGTTAACACATCATGGCTATCACCATGGATTTAAACCCAATTTGGGGTTAGCCACTGTTTCCTTGAGCATTAAACTTTACTCTTATTACTTAGTACTGGCTGGTTCCAGGATCGGATTTGGGAATGTGTTTATATAAACTTAAAGCTTCCTACACAATCAAACTAAAATAAATTCTGTATAAACCAAGTTCATACCACTAGTACATGTATTAAAATTAGGCCAGCCTACACAATTACTTTCTAACTGCCTTTTGCATTTTGATATGACAAGCCCCTGATAATTACACTGACCAATTAAAAATTGATTCATTATGTCTTTTACTAAAACGCTGCAGGATTTTGGTTACTTTTCACCTAAAATGTTACTTATTTACAGAGACAGAGAAAGGGAGGGTGAGGAGGAGTTACAAAAGTTGAAGAAGTCCATGGAAACAGAACATACCAACTATAAGACTAATGCTGAAGCTCAGATTGGTATGTTCTTTGTTTTTATCTGCAGGTGTAAGGTGCATAGCCGGGTCGGTAACTAGTACCAGATCCTGTAAATTAAAACATACTAAATACATGTATTCATATTTTTTATTGATCTATGATATTTTAATGATATTTTATTACGTTTTAAATGATTTTATTTAAATAAATATTTTTTTTTGTGGGGTGTGGGGGGAGCAATTGTCTGGAGTGGGGAGTTTCAAAATACTGACATGGCTATGCATTGTAAACCAGTGTTTTGTCCTCAGTTCACTTTGTATGTTGAAAAAATAAAATTTTCATTGGCATGAAGCAATAAAACTGAAGGTCAATAGTTCTGTAATTGAGTAAGTTATACAGTTTTTTATGTATTTGCATATTCACGGACATTTGTGATCCACTTATCAGACACACTATTGCACATTTTGGGACAACATTTGATATATCTATGCATAAAAAACAAAAGAAATGTCTTATAAAATAAGGGTATTGTGATTCACAAAGATTTCATGCATCCCTTTATTTAGTTGGACTTTATAGTCCACTTATAAGTCTAGATATATGATTCAGCATATGAAATTAAGCCAAAAAACAAAGTCTTATAACTGAGTCTAAACAATAATGTGTATTGCTAGTATATTCAGACCTTTTGTCCATGATAATTTATGTAGATGTGTGGTAAAGTACTCAAGTACTTGAATTTTATGATGAAAAGTCCATGAAATTATTAGAAAATATCTTATTATCCTTTGAATTTCATGATTTTGATTTTCTTGGACAAAAAAATCCGTCTTTTTAATTCAGTAAATGTGATATTTATATAATGTTGTTTTGATTTTTTTTCAGCGCGTATGAAAAAGGAGATCGAGTTTCTGCAAGGAGCATTTGAGTCCTATAAGTCGTCCCTACATCAGGAAACTGAGGAAAAATGGAAACGGAAAGAAGAAGATCTGAAAAACGATCTCGAAATGCAGAAAAATAAAGAATTACAGGAAATGAGTAAGCATGTCTTTTATTGGTTTTGTTTTAAATCTAATTGTTACTGATATCATTGTTTAGAACTGTTCACTGATTAGGGGAGATAGTGTATAAGAGGCCGGATAGCTCAGTCAGTAGAGCCGCGTAACAGCAGTCCCAGGGTCCCGGGTTCGAGTCCTGGTCAGGCTGCACATTTTTCTCACTGATCAGGTCATTAAATGACCAACTTCTAAGTTCAATAGGGAGAGTATCTGATTTGAAAAAGGGCTTCGCAGGGGTTCAATCCTCGGGGTGAGACGTAATCACCTCTTGACAATTGATCTCAGACATAGAGGCTGATGGTCATTAGTATCTTATCAATCATGTGGGATTAGTTGTCGGTCACTTGCTGAGAAATGGTAATTATCTATTAGCTATCCAGGAAATCTATTAAGGGGGGACAACTGCCATTATGACCAAAAATTTGTTAAAATAAGCGTAAAATTTAATCAACCATATGATGCAAGAACAGACTAGGTTCATCATGATGCATTATTTCAGCTGGAAGATGACCCACAAATTGTCTCTAATGAAGCTTTTTAAATTCCTCACATGAAATAATTTCATTTTTCTGATGGTATTTGAACCCACAGTGTATAGTATTGTAACCTAAGACTTTCTTCTGAGTTATTCCAATTGTTGCTTAGTGTTAAAAGTAATTTACGTAAAAAAAGATTTTTGGTAATCTATTCTTTTAAAAGTCAATGTACTGAAAAAGTTCTTTCTTTCAACATCAGATATGAAGGCATTGAAAGGAAACAGCATGCATTTGTATCTAATTTTATTCAAGGGAAACAACTTGTATTTTGTGTATGAATATTTTGCTGGAACTAGTGAAATTACCTTCCTTAGTTGTTGAAGTAATCCTTTTCTTTTAAAAAAATTTATAAGCATAATTCACCTGAAGGGAAGAGTGAACTTTAACTTTTATTCATATAAATGTATATGTATACCTAACATGAAATTGTATGTCATTTTTTTGGTATATTTAGAACTGTTTCATGCAGTCATTTTACTGTTTCAGAACAAAAGTTCATGCAAGAGAAAGCATTAGAGAAAAGTCAATGGAGTAAAGATCAACATAGGGCAATTGATGCAATACGCAAAGAAAATAAAAGAGAAATGGATGTAAGTTAACCTAGTTTTTATTAATTTAAAATTACATTAAAGATAACTTAATATAAAAGTGAAAATGTTAAAGAAAAGTGGAATAAAGTAAACGAAAGGAAAAATATTTAACATAAAGTAAAAAAGCAGTAAATAGAGGATATTGAATGAGTGCAGATTTAATACTAAATTTATTGAATAAGTTGAATAAAATCATATAATGCGAGCCTCTGGTGACCATCATTATGTTTTAATCAATGAGTTCAATACTAGTATAATATTCTATCACATATTGGAAATAGAAGGACCCAGACCCGCCTATAGTGTATGCTAACATTAGCGCTCTTTTACGCTGTTTGTATATTACATAAATGACGTCATGTCACGTTAAGTTATTACACTTAATTTATGTAATATTATTTTTATTACTTGGGTATATGTGATAAATCTTATTTTATTATATGCCCAAAAGAATTTCGGGCATATTATGTTATACCCCCTGGTGTCTGTCCGTCTGTCCGTCCGTTAGCAATTTGGTTTCCGGAGCATAACTTAAGTTCCATATGGCCCAAATTGTTCAAACTTCATAGGATGATTGTCCATATTGGGTAGAAGACCCCTATCAATTTTCGGGTCACAAGGTCAAAGGTCAAGGTCACTATTACCTTAAAACTGAAAACAGTTTCCGGAGCATAACTTAAGTTCCATTTGGCCCACAGTGTTAAAATTTCATAGGATGATTGTCCATGTTGGGTAGAAGACCCCTATTGATTTTTGGGTCACAAGGTGAAAGGTCAAGGTCTATATTACCTTAAAACTGAAAACAGTTTCCGGAGCATAACTTAAGTTCCATTTGGCCCACAGTGTTCAAACTTCATAAGATGATTGTCCATATTGGGTAGAAGGCCCCCATTGATTTTGGGGTCACAAGGTCAAAGGTCAAGGTCACTATTACTTTCAAGCTTAAAACAGTTTCTGGAGCATAACTAAAGTTCCATTTGGCCCACAGTGTTCAAACTTCATAGGATGATGGTCCATATTGGGTAGAAGACCCCTATTGATTTTGGGGTCACAAAGTCAAAGGTCAAGGTCATTATTACTGTCAAATTGAAAACAGTTTCCGGAACATAACTTAAGTTTCATTTGGCCTACAGTGTTCAAACTTCATAGGATGATTGTCCATATTGAGTAGAAGACCCCTATTGATTTTGGGGTCACAGGGTCAAAGGTCAAGGTCACTAATACCTTAAAACTGAAAACAGTTTTCGGAGCATTTCCATTTGGCCCACAATATTCAAACTTCATAGGAGGATTGCTATTTCAAGGTGGTAATACTTTATTTAATTTCCATGTCTTACAATTGCTTCATCCTTACTAAAAAAAAAAAATACACATTTTCTGGCATATAACTCTCCACCTAGCGATGCTCTTGTTTCAAATTTGACAGATAGCATCTGTTTAAGCACCAGTGATACAAAGTACATTTAGGGGCATACCGTATTCACTAATAAACAACCCTCCCCCTTATAAAGGCACATATTGGATAGTATATGGTAGCTACAATTATGATTGTTCTGCTTATACCAAAATGTCATTCTTTCCATGGAGAATTGAAACATATGTATTTGCTTATTATTATTACCTCCCTTTAATTATGTCTCCCCCACCTCGGGGGGAGACATATTGTTTTTGCCCTGTCCGTCCGTCAGTCCGTCCGTCCGTCCGTCAGTCCGTCCGTCAGTCCGTCCGTCCATTCTTCGTTTCCGGACGATAACTAGAGTTCCTTTTGACCTACAGCCCTCAAACTTCATAGGATGATTGGTCTTATAGAGCTGATGATCCCTATTGTTTTTGGGGTCAGTAGGTCAAAGGTCAAGGTCACACTGACCGTTGGTCAATTTCTCGTTTCCGGATGATAACTAGAGTTCCTTTAGACCTACAGACCTCAAACTTCATAGGATGATTGGTCTTATTGAACAGATGATCCCTATTGTTTTTGGGGTCAGTAGTTCAAAGGTCAAGGTCACAGTGACCGTTGGTCAATTTCTCGTTTCCGGATGATAACTAGAGTTCCTTTTGACCTACAGCCCTCAAACTTCATAGGATGATTGGTCTTATAGAGCAGATGATCCCTATTGTTTTTGGGGTCAGTTGGTCAAAGGTCAAGGTCACAGTGACCGTTGGTCAATTTCTCATTTCCGGATGATAACTAGAGTTCCTTTTGACCTACAGCCCTCAAACTTCATAGGATGATTGGTCTTATAGAGCAGATGATCCCTATTGTTTTTGGGGTCAGTAGGTCAAAGGTCAAGGTCACAGTGACCGTTGGTCAATTTCTCATTTCCGGATGAAAAAA
>NW_026865193.1:0-4995 GCF_026571515.1 Ruditapes philippinarum
TTAGAGAAAGTAACACATTAAGAATATACAACAGCAATTATATATATATATATATCATATTTCCAATCTTATTTATAAAATAAAAACGACAACAACAAAAAATAGCGACAAAATATTTGAATACTTGAAAACTTGTATAATATGACATTGTGTAGTTTCTAGAATAAGATAACTCTATTTGTTTATTCAACTAAGTTATCACAGCGATTGACTCATTTTCACTTTCGGCAAACAAGCAACTGAGCAATTTGATTAAGCATATATGTTTATTGCAACATTGATTAATTAATTCATTCATTCATTCTTTCATTCATTCAGTCATATTAACATCGAGATATGCTACCTATTTTTCTTTAAAACATTAAGGATTGTCAACATAGTGAATATTATAGGTATACTGTTCTAAATGTCCATACCATGATAAGAATATGTGTCTTTAATATAATTTGTTATAATTATGTCTTGGCCATAATACAATAAATTATCGTAAGTTAAATCTTAAAATGTACTCTATTGTGTTGTCTGATAATATTATAAATTATTTTAAATAACTTTTTGCCATGTTTTAAAAACAGCACCGCCGTGTCGGTATTTCCATGGTTGCTGTAAAATGGGTTTAGCAATTCGCTTTTGTAATTTACAAACATTATTTATCTTCTACCCCATACAAATTTCGCGCTGTAACCGATTGAAATTTGCAAGTTTTTAGAATTGTTGATGGTTTCATGGTGCTTTATACTCGTATTACATGGAGAGAGAACTATGGCGTCATACACATAAAAAAGAGTGTATCAACGATAAAGTAATTCCGTTAGTTTATATTTTCGCGAGATTTACCGAGATCGTGTTCCGCCATCTTAAATTTGCAAAGTAAATATATGACTATATCGTATTAGCAAATACGCTTGAATTGTTTGAAGTAATAATAAAATGGCCGCTGAGTTTAAATGTTTGTCATTTTATATTCACGACATATAAATTAGTCTGTTGTAAGACGGTGAATCGATACAATGCCTTTTGTGCAGTTTCTTTATATTAATTAATTGATCAACATCAAGTTTGCACACAAAAATCGATCAACACCAAGGGTCAATAAATCTCGCGCAAGGGATTGTGGGCCTGGACAGGAAATTTAAAGATATGGATCGTGGTTACACTGTTTGTGTACCAATCAAGCGGTCGTGAGTTCGATCCCCGCTACTCCAATAAAATAAAGAAATGACTATGATGCTTACCAGAACATAGAACTCTAGAGGCTACACGAATAGAACATACAAACAGAGACTAAACGGTTACAAACATACAAATACTGGCCAGAATTCAATTAGAAGACCTTGAGGAAGAGGAAAAGAGATATGATGAAATAGACTGCAAAACACATACAAGAAGCTCGTAACACGGCAGATAACAACAAATTACTACAATCACTGAATGGAACAGACGACAACACACGAAATGGAACAGACAAAAGAATATTCAACACGACACAAGGACATCACAGATACATCACAGATACAGACAAGATAAGAATTCAACGGAACCGGAAACAAGGATCTGTAGCAAAACTAACATAATACGCAACAACTTAAATACAGACAGTTAAGGAGTTAACGACACATACAACTTCAAAGACATAAAGGAGCATACAACAATCCTAACAAAGTAGTCCACGGGAACGAAAAGCAAAACACAAAACAGAACATTACAAGACACTACGGAACAGGCAACATTTAAAAGCAAGAAATAAACAACTAGAACAGCATGACTAAATAACTAAAACAGTAACAGACAATAAAGACTTATAATAATAGGACTAACGGAAAGACAGGTACTTGTTAACCTACACATCAAGTCTTATGACTAAGACGGATAAAAATGATGTAACGGACTTGACATCAAGAAACCTTATGGAGAATACAAAATACAAAATAAATTTATAATATTCAAATAACGGAAAACTTATCTTAAACTAAAACTTTTTTGAATTTATGTACTTATTGTAGATGTGATTCTCTGATGTGTTTGACACGAGGAAATTTTACCTTATTGTGATTTTCGCTTTTAATATAATTTAATCTTAAATTTTACCTTATTGTGATTTCCGCTTTTAATATAATTTAATCTTAAATTTTACCTTATTGTGATTTCCGCTTTTAATATAATTCAATCTTAACTTTTACCTTATTGCGATTTCCGCTTTTAATATAATTCAATCTTAACTTTTTAATATAATTTAATCTTAAATTTTACCTTATTGTGATTTCCGCTTTTAATATAATTCAATCTTAACTTTTACCTTATTGCGATTTCCGCTTTTAATATAATTCAATCTTAACTTTTACCTTATTGTGATTTCCGCTTTTAATATAATTCAATCTTAAATTTTACCTTATTGTGATTTCCGCTTTTAATATAATTCAATCTTAAATTTTACCTAATTGTGATTTCCGCTTTTAATATTATTCAATCTTAAATTTTACCTTATTGTGATTTCCGCTTTTAATATTATTCAATCTTAAATTTTACCTTATTGTGATTTCCGCTTTTAATATAATTCAATCTTAAATTTTACCTTATTGTGATTTCCGCTTTTAATATAATTCAATCTTAAATTTTACCTTATTGTGCTTTCCGCTTTTAATATTATTCAAACTTAAATTTTACCTTATTGGTGATTTCCGCTCTTAATATAATTCAATCTTAACTTTTACCTTATTGTGATTTCCGCTCTTAATATAATTCAATCTTAAATTTTACCTTATTGCGATTTCCGCTTTTAATATAATTCAATCTTAAATTTTACCTTATTGCGATTTCCGCTTTTAATATAATTCAATCTTAAATTTTACCTTATTGCGATTTCCGCTTTTAATATAATTCAATCTTAAATTTTACCTTATTGTGATTTCCGCTTATGATATAATTCAATTTTAAATTTACCTTATTGTGATTTCCGCTTTTAACATTATTCAATTTTAACTTTTACCTTATTGTGAGTTCCGCTTATGATATAATTCAATCTTAAATTTTATCTTATTGTGATTTCGGCTTTTAATATAATTCAATCTTAAATTTACCTTATTGTGATTTCCGCTTTTAATATAATTCAAATCTTAGTTAACATAAATATACCAATCATAAAGTTCATCCTTTAATTATGACAAGCAACACAAATACATCTTATTACTTTTCCTAAACATCAAGTATGTTCCCTGATCCCGCCATTATCTTTATTTAGAAGAGTATTCCTTCGGGATAAGTTGTTCTTCGTGATTAGGGCTACAATAATCGTTCTTCAATTAAACAATCGGACACAGCAAGCAAACATGAATGATTATTTAACAATGCAATTAACATACAATAATTGATAGAGAATATTTGCTATTTTTCAACATTTAGCGGTAATTTCTACTGGTAACAAGCATCTTACATGCTCAATTATTTAAACGTTATGGAATTTAAAAAAAAAGTAAAAATTTATTCGTTTCTGAGGCATAATGTGTCTTTAAATGAGTTACTCATATATATATAATGTTAAATCGGTTTACACGTGACAAAAATTTAAAAAGAAAGGTTTAAATTAATCATCAGTTTTGTTCAATAAAAATAATCAGCAATAAAATGTTTTAGATAGATAGATTTTTTTTGGGCATAGGAAGCATATGCATAGTTGACAACATACATAAGGATAAAATAATGAGCATTATTAAATACTATATCACATACGAGAAAACTATGACATGCTCACCAACACCAAGGATAACACAAAAAAGGGCAAAAAAGCTCTTATTGGCGACGCCGGTGAGCGGCGTCGTCTCTTATGGAATGCTTTTTATTTTTGCCTATGGAAGGAGCAGCTGCTGTAATTATTAGCAGTAAATGTCATGTTGTTTTAGTTTGTTTTTTTATTCGTAAAAATCAAGTAAACAATTATGCGCATTGTGATTTTATTTTCACGAGATTGCAGGCTCAGTTTAACAGCTTGTCCCTTAGCTTTATTGGTAATACTAAAACCCAGATTTCGAATATCGTTCTCTTTTTCATTCATTTATATATTTTCAAAATTTTCCTACAAGAAGAACATTCATCTGCAAATGAGTATAAAGATTGGTAATTGAACTGTTGTCAACGATACTTTTATCTATTGAACATAATGATTATTTTTACAAAGTGTACCAGTATCCGGATGTGGAAAGCTATCCGATTTTCTGCAATTACTGCTGTCACATGGCCATCTTTTTTATGAATACTTTACCATTACTTTGCATGGCTTAATAAAACTGAGCCAGCAATATTTCATAATTTTTCTGTTTATGGTGTTCTTTTAGGTGTCAGGTTTTCTCTATTTTAAGGGGAAGTAACTCATGTTTACTAAATTATTTGTTCTTTTCTGTCTATTTCAGGTATTACTTACTATTTTTGTTGTATAAAATTTACCAGTTGTATGGTCATCAAAAGCATAGAGGCCTTGAGGAGTAAATATTGAAATATTTTTAATGGCTTTATATACCTTAGACTGGATTGGTCTAGTTTGTTCAGTTAGTGCATACCTACAGGTATTCTGCTACAGGAATCTTCTAATCACTTTGTGACACTAATTATTATTTTCTATGTGTTAGTATATAAATTGTTAATAAAATAACCTTTGTTGAAAATGAAAGGTAGAAAATCAAAGCCGATATGTTAATAGGATGTACGTTATATTTATTTTTAATGGAAACTGGGAATTATTAATGTTATGTGCATACATGTATGTCTTAGTATATGGAATATGTTGAGACTTATAAAATTTACGTTTTTTTAAAGAGATCGTTATGACATTATTATTAAAAGGATGAGACTTTCATTTAAAGTTATAAATGATAATGCATGTATTTGATTTATATTAACAGGTTAAAAAGGTTTTATACCCGTGTTAGCTGGCTAACAATAGTATCTATAATAGAGTTAAAGGAATATTGTAAAGGGAGAATTAGCCTGGATTTGTGGTTTATT